>NC_134404.1:276352345-276655157 GCF_038048845.1 Mixophyes fleayi | reverse complement strand
ATCTGAGGTTTCAACTAGTGCCGGTATTGTGTTGTATGTTTCTTTGGAGCACTATATGTCCCAGCATCAGCTTGCATCCATGGAGTATTCTTATGCTTATAGTACTAGTAACACTTAATGGCAACCTTCCCATCCTGGGACCTGTAGTGCATCATGGACAAATGACTTTCATGTATTTCATGTACTTTCATCCCACCTTAAAAATAGATATTATACCATAAATAAAACATAAAACATAATACCATAATACCAAACATACCTTGCAAAAAACAATGTTTAAAGGGGGGAATATCCTAAAATTCATAATTTGTGGGGAGTTACAACAGACACAACCTTCTTAGCAAAAAAGAAAAGGTCATCACAACAACTTGGAAATATAAACAGTTACACAGACAAGCCACCCAAAAAATTAAATGCAATCAAGCATGTGAAAAACTATTGAACAGGCACATAACAGCATTTTAAAATAGAGAAGCATTATTAATGTGGCTCAAAAAATATTCCATAACGTTTAGACATAAAAAAGACATAAGACAGAGAAAACCTCTCAAGACCAAAAAGCATGAAAATAAATTATTTTGCTAACTATTATATATAATTGTTTACAACAACCACTTTAAACTCCTAACAACTGAAAATTTACACCAACCATGGTCTAGTAATAACATAACAACATTTTTAAAATAATGGCTTGTTGTGAGAGAAGTGTATGCAGGTGTATGCTTAATTCGCACTGCCGCTATTAGCTTTTGGACTTAGACATGACCCCGAGCTGGGGCAAGTGTTTTGCATGGTTGTACTTAAATCGTTTTGTAAAACAGAGTATTTTTCGTACGTATCCTGAGGTAAACGCCTACTTTGAGTAGTTCACAGAGGACACCGCCCATCACACGCTCCTTTTTACTTCGAAGAATGTAGAGTTTCGAAAGTGGTTTGTGCACTCTGTTACTTTGAGTACTTGTTTATTCGTATCTCACTATTTTGCTTACTTAAGTCCTGTTTCTGGACATGTGCAGTGAGGTTTTGTGTACAATACGCACAAAATTGGCAGATACAGCCCTTGATGAATCAGGCCCAGCATCTTCACCCAGATTAAATTGCGAGCCCCAGCAATCACTCCCGGCACCACAACCATTTTTATATAATTTTATTGTTTATATACTTTATAAATTTATATGGCTCTCAGGACCGCTGTACCAGCACACAACTTCTTCACCAACATGCCCAACCACTTACTCATGATACCAAAGTGCGGACCACCGAACTTTCCCTCCAGGAGACATACCAGCCTTTCTGTTGTGCCCCTCCATCTGGCAGGATCCTCACTTCCTGAAAAAGTCTACCTCATGGCTATCCTTCTCAACCCTGGACTACAAGAAAGGCGCCAAGACACCAAGGGTTGTGGTAAAAGGGGAGCCAGCACATCAAGGGCACTGGGGCAACAGAGGTCAAAACTGGATGATTGAGTCAAGTGGGTCAGGCATACACACCAAGACAAACCAGAGACACCAGGGGACTAATCGGCAGCCAGCGACACTCCATAGCCAGAAGGCAAGCTGAGCCAGTAACTGTCGAGGCAGCAGAACCAAAAGGAACAGAGTGAGGCCAACTGAGTGGACGCAAAACCCTTCTCAACAATAATGCACTTTCACCCATGGAGCACAATAGCTTTATATGAATGTCGCAATCAAGTGCTAGTCTTAAGGGCTGCCGAATGTGTCATACACATTTAACCCCAGCCTGCTATCACTGAAAAATAATGGAGGGGGTGGGGTTACTGTGGCACAATCTGGCGAACACTTTGCTTTACAGGGATCTCTGGATTCTGCCTCAATGGAAAGCAGTTATTTTGTAAAAAAAACATGCACACGCACTATCATAAACAAACATGATTATATATAATATAATTATAGACATCCATTTCTTGGTTTGCTTTACTTGCCTAACTTAATTTGATATAATTTATTAAATCAAATGTTTTTTGCTTAAAAAAATATTCATACATTACATAAATGACTTTGAAGAAGGAAGGTCAAAAGACAGTAAGTAATAACTAATATTGGTTACCTGTAATGAATAAACATATTCTCTATTGGAAAGCAAATCAATCAAAATGAATACTTAATTAGTAAACACATCAGCCTCTGCAAATGTGTGTTTCATGTTATAAGTTTATTATTTATAGAAATCATTAGCACAGAACACTTGATTCTTATGAGCTTGGGGTTGCTGAGTTTGAGATGCATTTTCTAAACTTAGTCTCTTGCTCTGCTAGCATTCATTTGTTAAAAATAAGGTTTATTTATTTCAGTTTTGGAGAATTACTGCAGCCACTGTGCCTTATACTCCAGTCAATCATCTTAGTGTTTGTTTGAATAAGGTGTTAATTGATCCACACCTTGAAAACGTATAGTCTTGGGAAAATTCTCATTAGAACTGTATGTCATAAATAATCTAATTAATCACTATGCTATCCATCATTGCAATTAATGAATATATTGTGTAATTGCTTGGATAATTAAAGAAATGTGTTGTGTCAAAACCAAAGGGTGCATAAATGGGAAACTACAGTCTACCAAAAACTCAGATAACATGAATTATCGTTCCTAATGGTACAACTACATTTAATTTCTAATTTTAAATTGAATATTGTTTTTCATAAGATATGGGTCTAGCATCTTGGAGACTACTTGGGGGTTAGGTCTTGTTCACAATAATATGCTTTAAATGCGATTTATGCGAGTATGCAATTTTTATTTCTATGTAACCCTAGAAAAGTGTGTTTACAAAAAATACATTAAGCCCAATGATACTATTGACATTCATGTCAAGGTTAATCACTGGCACAATAAAAATATACTGAAAATTACAGTTAAAAATAAATGTGTGTTATGTCATGAACAGTCGTTTACGGATATATTAAGCAAATATGTTACTATCTACATATATTTATAGATACTGTATGTGTATGCAGTCAAATCCTTTATTTTTACTTTTTTAATTATCAAGATAAATTCTTGTAAAATGCATGTCAATTAAAATGGAGTAACTGCCTAAAAACAGTCTACAGCATCCTCACCTTAACATAATAATTAATTAACAAGAAAACTGCAGCTACATGTACACATGATTATTATAACATGCTTAGCAGTTGATGTCATAACTATTACCACCTTACTCGCATTCTTAACACTGTAATATAAATAAAGGCCGAAAGACGTAACTTGTGCTAAATAAAGAGGAGTTTATTTAACCTGATGCGCACACCATATGATGAGGGTAGAACAATGTAAACAGATTGTTAAAGGCCCAAAGCCAATCTGGATGTTCAATTGCGGGTCACTTATCCTCTGGACATCAATAACCTGTTCACCACTTTTACCTGAGTACACATTTATCATTTGTCTTTAAATAGAGACAATTTATCCCAGGCATTCCAAAACCCGAAAACCCTTCTATGCTAACATAATGAAAACCACAAGCCTGCCACAAAGGACAGTACTTGCATCTAAACCTAAGCTTAATCTTTGAAGGGAAATGGGTTACTAATGCCTAAATACAAGTATTGTGTACCTCGCCAACCTTGTCCACTGACTGCATGGTATTCTCTTGAAAGAGCAAAGGATGTACTAGCCATAGAGCCATGACCAAATCCAGAGAGCTCCATCACCAAACAGCTCAACACTCCACTGGGCCTGCACTTAAAAAAAGAAAGGGAGAGCACCTCCCCCATCACAGGCAGGACCTAACCAAATGCCAACACCGGAGCCAGCAAATAGGGATGGGATGGAGGGTAAACAGCCAATTAGCCCCACTTGTAGAGAAAATATTAGGTAAAATCCTTTCTCACCCCTTGCTTCCAAAAGCAACAAGTGACCAAAGTCCTGTGTCACCTGAAGGAGAAAGAGCAGAAAAGGAAGAACAGAAATGTAGAATAGTAGAGAAGCTGCACATACACAAAATATATTGTCTTCCATCTTCTGAACTGGTGAATGCATTGCATTGCCGCAGTATTTACACCAATCATAAAGATTGATTGCCCAACAGCACATCATTGTCACGCGCCGACCTGCTGCTTCCTCTGGATGATCGCCTGTCTCTGCTCTCGGCACGTCTGGTTGCCAGGCTACCAGAAGTAAGACTTCCGGCCAGACTGCCGGTGCTTCCACGCATGCGCATCCCGTTGCCTAGCAATTCCTCTACTATCTTTGCCTCAGCCGCTTTCGCTTACGGCAGTTGATGGTAATCGTGTCAGCAATGGTTCCATCACCTTCGTTACAGTTCGGCTGATGGTAGGAGCTTTACACAGTGAGACTATCCAGTTTCTGGTGCTGCCTAAATCCATTAATCCACTCATCTTGGGTTTGCCATGGCTGCGGATGTATTCGCCTCAATTGGACTGGGATCGTGCTCAGGTTACGGCATGGGGTTCGGAGTGTTGTCATAGATGTATGTCCTGGGTATCTTCCCCCATGGTTCGGGTGGTCTGTCATTCCACGTTGGCAGACTCTACTCTTCCTTCTGTGTATGCGGCTTTTCAAGATGTCTTTAGCAAAACTGAAGCCGAAAGTCTGCCTCCACATCGATCCTGGGATTGTTCGATTGAATTAACCAATTAACTTTAACCAATTCCTAAGGGTCGGATTGACCTGTTGTCTCGACCTGATACGCTAGCAATGTCTCAATACATTGCAGAAAATTTGAAACGTGGGTTCATTCGCAAGTCTTCTTCTTCAGCTGGGGCAGGGTTCTTCTTTGTTAAGAAGAAGGACAGTTCTCTATGTCCATGTATTGATTACCATCCCCTTAGCCACATCATCATTAAGAATCGTTACCAGCTACCCTGTCACGGGCACTAGGAGTTTTACCCAGAATTCACCAGGTGGAATTTCACTTTACCAGAGGCGCGGAGTCTAACACAGTGGCTGGTCTTCTCCAGGAACTCCCGCAAGGGAGTATGGTTTTAGCGGCTGCCACTGTGCAGGTCGCGGCCCTCTGGGAAGTGTGGTGAATTATCTCTTCTTGGATTCATTGTTTCCGGAAAGGGGTAACGGATGGATCCAACTAAAGTATCTGCTATTTTGGAATGGCCCCAACCCCAGGGTCTCAAAACTATTCAAAGATTCATTGGGTTTTCGAACTACTACCGACAATTTAACCAAGACTTTTCTACCATCATTGCATCCATCACAGCATTAATCAAAAAATCAGCTAACCCCAGAGTTTGGCCTCCGGAGGCCATTGCAGCCTTTGCCACCTTAATAAAGGCTTTTTTCTCAGCACCAGTTTTTGCTCAACTGGATCAAGAACAACCATTCTTCTTAGTAGTTGATGCATCATCTGTGGGTATCAAAGCAGTTCAAAAATCTTCTTCTGACACTTACACTCCTTGTGGGTTTTTTTTAAGATGGTTTATTCCCAGTGAAAGTAAATAAGGAATTGGTGATAAGGAGCTCCTAGCCATCAAGGCCGCACTCGAGGAATGGCGTCATTTAATGGAAGACGCTTTTCATCCATTCATTGTGTTTACAGATCATAGAAATCTTGTGTTCATCTGGGAGACCCGCTGTCTCAACCCTCGTCAAGCCTGCTGGGCATCCTTTTTTGCACGGTCCTTACGTTTTGTCCGTGTGACAAAAACGGGTGGACTGATGCGTTATCACGGTCCTTTGACGTTTCGGATTGCTTAACCCCATTGGAACCTCAATTCATCATTGATCCCTCTAGTATTGTAGCTCTCACCAGAACTGAGACCTGTACTCCCCCCCCCCCGGTCGATCCTTTGCCCCGTCTACGACTCAAAATCTTACATTGGACGCACTCCTCACGCATCGCAGGTCATGCCGGAATTAAGAAGATGACCGCATTGCTTTGTCGCTGATTCTGGTGGCCCACTGTCCATTCAGACATTTGTGAATTTATTGCAGCCTGTACTGTCTGTGCCCAACACAAGTCTTCCAGAACATCACCTGCTGGCTTGCTTCACCCGCTACCTATTCAAAATTTTCCCTGGGAGAGTATTGCCATGGACTTTATTACAGACCTTCCCTCCAGTGTCGCATATAACACCATCTGAGTCGTCATCGACAGGTTTTCTAAAATGGCTCACTTTGTCCCACTGTGTGGGCTGCCTTCTGCCAGTCATCTAGCTGACATTTTTATCAAAGAGATTTTCAAGATTCATGGCTGTCCCGACCGAGGGGTCCAATTTACTTCTCTCTTCAGGAGAGCCTTTTGCAAAAACCTTGGTACAGATCTAAAATTCTCTTCAGGGTACCACCTCCAAACCAATGGTCAGACTGAACAGACAAATCAAGACCTGGAGACCTTACTTCCATGTTTTACTTCTGATAACCAGAATAAATGATCTCAAGTCCTTCTTTGGGCCGAATTCTCCCACAACCAGCATGTTCATGAATCCACAGGATTCTCTCCATTCTTCAATGTGTTCGGAACTTATCCTACCTTTCCGGATCATTTTGTATCTTCAACCTCCACGGTTCCCGCTGCTGACTTTCTCCTCTGGGAAATCTCACTTATTTGGTCTAAGACTAAAGCAGCTTTATGCAAAGCCACCCAATATCACAAAACCTTTGCAGATCGTCGCCGGAGACCTATGCCACTCCTTGCTGTGAGAGACCAAGTCTGGCTATCCACTAGAGATTTAAAACCTAAAGATCCATTCATGAAGCTAGCTCCACGATTTATTGGTCCTTACACTATCCTACAGGTTATTAACCCTGTTTGCTACAAACTAAAGTTACCTCCTTCTCTCAAATGCCACAAAGCTTTCCATGTTTCCATACTACGACCCTTAGCGCTCAACGAGTTGTTTCGGCCAACTTCTCTACCTAGACCCATACAGTCATCATCTGGTATTGAATATGAGATTAGTTAGATTTTGGACTCTCGTATGTTGCATGGCTGGCAACAGTTCCTTGTTCATTGGAAAGGGTTTGGTCCTGAAGAGAGATCCTGGGTAGACAAACAGGACTTAAATGCCCCTCGATTATTTACTTTCATAAGCAACGGGATGAGAGAAGAGTATACTGTCAGACACTGTCCCGCTGTTTCCTCAGGATGGTAGCCTGTCTCTGCTCTCGGTGTGTCTGCTTGCCAGGCAACCAGACGTAAGACTTCTGGACGGACCGCCGGTGCTTCCATGCATGCGCGTCCTGTTGCCCAATGGAACTCTAGTCTAACCTCCGGCGGCGGCCAATGACAGCGCCACCGCCTCTCTCCTCTTCCTTGACTGCCTGCACTATATAAGGCAGTTCCTGTCCCCCCCACCTGTGCCAGAGTATTAGGTCTTTTCCCTGCTCCAGCGTTCCAATGTTATTTGGCTTGTCTGACTACCTCTGATTTCCAGTGCCCTTACTACCTGGATTCTTTGACTTCTCTTTTGGATTTCCCTTATGCATTGTTGCTCCTGACTCTTACCGACCCGACATTGTTTGACCACTCTCCTGGATTTACCCTTGTACCTCGTTGCCAGACCAGCTCACTTGACCACTCTCTTTCTGTGCCTCGCTATACGACTCAGTGAAGGACCGCGACCTGTGTATCTTCTGCAGCGGAGCCCTTACCTCCTTGTGGGGGTTCTTGGTGAAAACCAGGGGCACGTTAGATTCTGCACCTTCTACTCAAGTTGTGCCAATGTTAGCAGGTACTCTACGCCTAAGTTGTGACAGCCATTCACACCCCTTAATCCTAGCGTCTGCTTAAAAGCAACTGTAAACAGGAATGCCATCAGGGGTCCCATTGCAATATGCATCAATCATGCTTCCTCTGTATGGGGGCGCATGACGGCAAACTCAGAAACAACTTGAAACCGGCAAACTGAGCCATCCCTGCAAGGAAACAAAGTGACCCACTACCCTTGTTTAGCAGAGAAGCCGCACATACATAAAAGCAATTCTCCTCCTTCTGTCCAACTGTTGGACTCATGGAGTTGCTGAGCCATCTACTACTGTGGACTTGGCCACCAAACCAAAAGAAATACGTGCCAAACAGCACAGGAACAAATACCCCTTAAGCCGAGTAGATGCCTAAAAAGCAACCGTAAATGGGAATGCCGCTGTATTGGGAAGTGCATGAGCAAAATAAGGGACAGCTTTAAACCAGGCAAACCTGGCCATAATTCCCAGGTAACAAAGTCACCCATCGCCCCTGGTCCAACTGATCATGCATGAACATGCCTACTGCACAGACTATGGGGAAGACGGCAATCAACAAACTTATAACATATAACATAGCAGAATGGAGCCAACCTGTAAAAGGCCATAAAGTAGCTCGCTCAGAAGGCGCCAACATAATAGTAAAAAAAGCATATGCAAATGCATCATGCAACCCACCGGCAAGTGTCCCTAGCAGGTCCCTTAAAATGGTGGCCTAATTGTCCTGCATCAATTAGGGAGGAGCGGGCACACAGTTGCCCAGCAGCCAGGTTGTATCATGAGGAAAATTCTGATCCACATCCACCAGCCCGGGAAGTCTATCAAAGAGGCTTACTGACCCGCAAGCTAAAATCAAAGTACAGGAACCAAACCAACCCACGCTCTCTTAGGAGTATGTTATGACAAATAATATAGAAAGTATGTACTACTGTCAATAAGGCACTCCATGAATTAGAAGTGTAGTACCCTACAGGGTTCAGGCAATGAATTCACTGGGAACCCAAAACTAAACTGCTTTCAAAACTTTCTAAACACAGAGCCAATTCCTAGAGACCCAATTCTCAAATAAAGGATATGAAAAAGACATCATCAAACAGGCACTAGATAAAACTAGTAAAATGGAGAGAGGTTCACTTGTAAGCTACCAGAAAAACCCAAAAAGCCACAAGGAACAGAACGATACCCTTATCCCCTACACAATACACAATAACACAATACAATTCAGCCCGTCAAGTTAGTAACATCATTGAGAAACACTGGCATACACTACTAAAAGACAACTTGCTGACAGAACTTATCACTAGCAAACCCAAAGTCATATTCAGGTAAGCACCAAATCTGAAAAGTAAACTGGTCTCTAGCCATTTACCAAAAAAAAGACAAAATAAATATTGACTTTCTGCTAGCAACAACACCAAAGACTACTACCATTGCACAAAATTCAACGCATGCAAAATCACCAAAAAGAAAGACACTAAACCTCTGATGGAATTTATCTCTCATTCCACCAAACAGAAGTTTGAAATCCATCACATGCAACACTGAATGCATAATCTACATGATCAGTTGCTCATGTGGCCTACAATAAGTAGGCAGAACATTTATAAAGTTGAAAATCCGCATAACACAGCATATAAGGAACATCAGGCTAGGTGTAAAAAAGCACACAGCCTATCAAATCACTTTAAACTTAGACACAACAAAGACCCCTCAGTCCTTCAATTTACAAGTATCCAGAGGGTCAAAAAACACTGTAGAGGAGAGGAATACAATAGAACTTTCAATGAAAGTAAAGCACAGTGGATATTCAATTAAAAGAAACTGACACCCTTTGGATTGAATATTGGTTTTAGATTCAGCTTTTTCCTCTAAATTTATAACTTTCCATAATGATAAGGCAGTTTCGAATTTATCAAACACAAACTCATAATATTCCTATACCCAGTCATTTTATCTGGAGGAGGGATTAGAAATCATATGGCAAAATACTCCAAAAATACCACTCTAGCCTATAAATATCAGTTTGATTTACAGGACACAAAGCATTTTTACTCCACCCCCTGTTTGGTACATAGTTCTTCTGAAATATGAGGAAATCTAATTTCATACTTCGCCTCCCATACCCATGAATACTCCGTACCCCCCCCCCCCCCCCCCCCATTCTGAAACTCGCTACATATGATCCTATGATCACACGCATTCTCACCACTAGGGGCGTACAGTATCATATATGGCTACCAATACACTCAATACTACCTATGCTATAAACATAATGATAAGAGTTCTATACATATGGGACCCTGATCAATGTGACCATCAGATTTAAACAACGCCGACCATATCCACCACTCACATGCCAGATCAACATCTATGATAGCCGCATCTACGTTAACACATGCACAGATTATCAACATATGTGGAGATTCTATGTATATATCTCTGGCTATCATCACTGTAAGAAAGAAACACCAATGCATTATTGTAAATTGTGGGTCACACCTAACCTGCCTGCCACTCACTCTCCTGACAGGAGAGTATCTATTAAATTGAAGTAGTCAGAGGCTCTCTGATATTTTTAAATAGAGTCAAGCTTATTAATCTGCGTGAACACGGACCGTCTGACTAAGCAAATCAGAATGGAGACAATATTACATTTGTCCATATGTTTTAAGCACTAATCTTGGCACCCTTACGCAGACGGGCGTTTAGCTTGGCATTTACACTGATTGGATAACTATTATTTATGTGTACCTCTACTCAAAGAAAGTGCCTCCTTAACCACAATTTGTTAAAATATGAGGCCGTCTCTGAGGTTTGGAGACACTAATTATCTTATCACTATTTTTCTCAATAAGCACAAAGCACAAATGTTCATTCCATGAAGCTTGAAAGATATAAACATTCTAATTTTTTGCAAAACGTAATTTAATTCAAGTTATAGCATATAATTACAATCATGTCTGCTAGACTCCATTTTGGAATCCAAACTGAAACTTCAAACAATTCTACATCAGGTGGTTCCAGTCCCTGAACTCAGGCACGCCAGCGCCAGTCGAGGGGGACTGAAAGGGGGGCAAATTGGGAGGAGCTATAAGTGGCTTCTTATTGTGCTACGAATGTCTGAAGCTTGTTCTTCCTGGTCCTGGTTTATCATTTGGGAGATCAATGATCCTGGTTTCAGTTTCTGACCAAATGTGGAATGCAGAAATATACTGGAATCAGTGCTGAAAAAACATCAAAATAAACAAGAGTAGTTGGAAATCCACATAACATTAATAATACAAATGAAAAGTATTTTAGAATTCTAAAACAAACTTTCATATACTTTCACTTGTGCTTCTTTTTTTTTGGATATAATTCCTATGTGCTTTTCATTGATTGCACAGAAGCAATTGGGAAAGTTACAGCGCTTCCAGAAATATTTATTAAATTTTGTAATGTTAGGCATTGATCTTGCATGTTTGCTGAATGGAAGCGCTGATGATAGATTTCCCCATCATAAATTTAACATGCATAGCAGCATAGAAATGCCCAACAGTCAGGAACCCGTCGATTTATGATATTTGTATTGCAATTTACAGTTTTGTACATGAAAATAAGTCAGTGAACAATGAAAGTCAACTTCAGGGGTAAACTAAACATCCAAATTAACAAAAGAGTATATCTCCACCAAGCAAAAGACAGCAATCAACCACAAAGATTATTTTTATAAAAGTGTTTATTTTTCTGAACCATATCTTTAATGGGTAAAAAAAGTAAGTTAGTGTAGACTAAAATGATCCATTATAGTTGTGCAAAGCAACAGCTTTAATGCACATTTCTATACAATTGGATATTTTAAAAATCATGGTGAAGAAGGGGCATATTAATGTGTGTGTGATGGCAGAGCGGGTTTGTGGCAATGAAATGTGTGTGTGGTAGGTGGTGGCTAACTAATGGATGCTATGTTGTTTGTAGGGTGATGGTGGGGCAATTTAATTTTATAGTGGGGACTATTAATTTAAGATGGGGTAGTTTAGGAGCTATTAATTGAACATGTCTACTGTGTTATATAGGTAACACACAAGGAGGAGAGCTCCATTGCTCCATTGCTAATTCTCATTGCTGAAATAAAAATAGTAGGGCTAGCAGGCTTGGCTTCTGAATTTGCAGTCAAATTGTACAGTGTTATATAGGTTACACACAAAGAGGAGTGCTCCATTGCTGAGAGTCATTGCAGAATAATACAAATACTAATGCTGGCAGGCTTTGTGTAATTATTCTGCAGTCACATTCTACTGTGTTATTTAAGTAACACACAAAGAGGAGAGTTACATTGCTAAGAGTCATTGCTGAAATAAAAAATACTAGGGCTGGCAGTCTTTTCTTGTGAATTTGCAGTCAAATTGTATGGTGTTATATAGGTTACACACAAAGAGAAGTTCTCCATTGCTAAGAGTCATTGCTGAAATAGAAATTATACGGCTGACTGGCTTGGTCTAAATCTGCAGTTACATTTTACTGTGCCATAGCTTACTCAGAAACAGGAGAGGTGGCAGGGTTCAGTGCTGACACAGAAATTGTAATAATAGGGCTGTCAGTGTCCTTAAAAGTCTCCAGTGACATTCTACTGTGCCATAGCCCATACAGAAACAGGAGGGGCGACATTGTTGTTGTCACTCTCCAGTCTCAGTCCTTATGATACGAATCCCTCTACCTCATGTGTTAAAGCCTATGTTCAAGTGCATAGGGGTTTTAAGTCAGGGAAACAAAAATGTAAATAAAATCTTTGTACCTTTTTAAAGAATAAAAACGTCTCTAATAAAGGTGAAAGTTTATTTTCACCTTTATTAGACACATAAAATTGCCAAGATGCCATTCTACCCAAAATATTACCAAGCATACCAGCATCAGGTAGCTCCCTTATCTTAGCTAGATTTCAGCACCTGCAATCTACACTGTCATCATATTCACCCTCATAATTGTGTACATCTTCCTCAAACAATACTAATTCATCCCCACTGGAATCCACCATCACAGAAATTTGTGTACTTTGATGTAATTGCTGATAATGGACTTCCTCATGGAATTTGTAGTTAATTTCATGGCAAAACTGTCGCGATTTTTGGGTAATTCTTTTAGACCATCCCAAATGTCAAAATGTTGTGCTAACTCATCTGCATCACCACTGGTTGTCTTGGGAAAGCTTAGCTTTTTCCTAGAAGCAGTTGGCAGAGAAACCGAAGGTGATGACGTCGTTGTGTCATGTACTACTTGAGCTGTCAGCCTCATTGTATCTCTTGTGACCTGGGACAATGGGAAATAAAGACATAGCTCTTAATTCTAGGATCAAACACAGTTGACAAAATGTACTGATCCGATTTCAAGATGTTGATAAATTTTGGATCCTGGCGAAGCAAGTCAACAAGTCTACAAGTCAAATATAATTAGCAGAATTGCTTTGTTTCATTTCCTCCTTCAATTTCTCTAGCTGCTTCTCAAAAAGTCTAATTTCGGGAATCACTTGACTCAAGCTAACCATGTCTGCACTAACTTCACAGGTGACTATTTCGCTGGACTAAAGTACATACCCCCTGAAATTCATTCTTCTTGCAGCTGCTGCATTCTCCTACATGCTGTTGCACAATCCCTAAAAATGACCCTAAATATTTTGGGACACAGACAGCATCTCTTGCATGTCATTGTCATTTTTTAAAAGTTCTGTACCACCAAGTTGATTGTGTGAGCAAAACAGGAAATGTGATGGAATTTCCTCCGCTGTAATGCTCTAACAATATTGGTGGCATTATCAGAAATCACATATCCTCAGGAGAGTCCAAGCAGGATGAGCCATGTTGCAATGACATCCCTTAGATTTTCAAACAGGTTGTCAGCAGAATTACCTCTGACCTGCGCCTTGTCTCGTCTCTGATAACCACCTCTCACTCCCACCTTCAAGACTTCTCCCCTGCTGCTCCCCTCTTATGGAATTCCCTACCACACTCAGTCAGACTTTCCCACAGCCTTCAAATCTTTAGATGGTCTTTGAAAACCCATCTCTTTTTTAGAGGTAACCTTATCCTGGATAACACTAATGCACCCTCACAACAGTCCCAATCTGCCACTCTGAGCCACACTTGCTCCTCTTGTTTTAGCTGTGCCCTCTTCCCTTTAGAATATAAGCCCTCTTATGAGCAGGGTCCTCTATACCCTCTGTTTTCATGTCTCCATTAATTTTGTCTGCCTTGTATGTGCTTGTTTTACGTATGTCTTGTTTTATGTATGTCCTTGTCTTTCCTTCTGTACGGCGCTGTGGAACACTGTGCTGCCTTACAAATCTACGATAATAATAATAATAATAATAATAATACTATGCCTCTTAGTGAAGCAGATGATACACAGAATAGCCTGCCTCAGAAAAATGTGACGTACTTGGGTACATGCTGCTGCTGTTCCTGCTGGTAAAGGTAAATCACCAACACAGTGGGCTGTCACAGTCATATAATCTTTAGTTTGCCCAGTTCCTCTTGTCCACATATCTGTGGTTAAGTGTACAGTGGGTAGAATGGCATTTTGTAGCCCAATAATTACATTTTTATGAACCTTCTGGTAGAGGTGAGAAATAGCATTTAAAGTAAATGGTGTTGTGGTGGAAATTGGTAATGGGGACACTAGTCCTTAAGTAATTGTCTAACAGCAGCTGCATTAATAGTGGGTATTGGACATAGATCGAATACTAGCTTAGTCGCCATGGTGTCTGTGATCTACTTTGGGACTGGGTGACAGTCTTCAATCTTGCTAAGGATTATTTAACAGTCAATTGTTGTAAACTACTAGTAGTCTTCTTCTTGGTCTGCTTCTGGGTTGTGATCCACCAACAGCAGCAGGAGCAGCATTAGTGAGCCTAACGCACAAGGATTCTACTGAGGAGTCCTGGATAGGGGAGGAGTCATCTTGCATTAGCACCTTGGATGCAGGACTAACTCCGATCAATTGTGAGGATATTGATGATGAAGGTGTTGGTGGTGTAGATTGCAGGTGCTGGGATCTAGATGGTAGAACGGAGGTAGCTGATGCTGGACTACTTATTTTTTTCGCATAGGTTTCTGATTTTCCCAACAGCTTTCCATAAAATCGCTTCAAATGGTGTAACATGGATGAGGATCCTAGATGGTTATGAGAGTGTGCTTATATAGCTGAGGTCATTAAACAAGCTATATAAGCACACTCTAATAACCACGATCATTTTCCCCTGAGGAAATTTGCCGAGCTAATGAAACGCGTTGGAGCACACCCCCTCTCTCTGACGTCATTCCGGAAGTGACGTGCATTCCATTGTGGAACGCACGCGGTCTATCTCCCGCTGCCCTACACTGAACTGCATCTGACAATCATCGCTGCAAGCGCGATTAGCGCTATGAGGTCATACGGGGATCCCCTCTCTTCGGCACATAGAACATACCTTAGGACGAACCTCTGGACTTCTCTCTCCCCTGTGGGATATCGGATAAGGTTGGTCAAAGACTGAGTTTTCGTTGGACCAATACATTTAATTTCTGATACTATTACCTTCATTGGGCTCAATCACGAAAGCCCCCACTGGCCGCCTATGGACTTTTATTGAACATTCATAAGGTTTCTGGGCTCATGTTTACATGTGTTAGCAGCACTTTTTTTTAATATATTGATATGCATGTATTTTTATGTTTCATTTTATATATTGTAATTGACACATTAAATGTATGCAATCCTTTTCATTTATCTGCTTTCCACTCAGACTTATATATCTGTGTTAGCTTGTTTTTCACTGATTATTCATATTAGCCCCCCCATGCTCTTTTTCATTGTTTATTTACCTACAGAGGACAATTGAGCGCTATCACTATACTACTTAGTTTGTCTACTAGGGAAGGGATATTCCTTTTAGTGAAGCTGCTCTTGTCCCATTAGAGTAGAGCGCTACCTGTTCTCTTTCCAATTTATGTATTATTCCCAGACATTATCACTGGAAAGAAGTGCTGCAATTTTTGTTTGAAAGTGTATGAAAATAATATTGTGACCTGTGAGGTGGTCAAAATTTACTGAAAATGACTTGAAATTAGTGTTATTGAGGTTAATAATAATATAGGAACAAAAAAAGAGCAAAAGTATGTGATTTTGGCATATTTTAGCAATTTTTCTAAAAAATACAGATACAAAACCAAAACCAAAGCACATGAGGGCGGCTTTTCCAAAACCAAAACCAAAACACAAAGCTAATCCAGATCCAAAATTAAAACCAAAACCACTTCACAGGGGTCAGTGAGCTTCTCTATTTATTATACATAAATGCTATTAATTTATTGCTGGGGCTGTCTGGATGGAGAGAAAGGGGTTTATTTATTAAATGGGAATACTATTACTTTAATGATGGGGCTGGAGGAAGGCCTAAGTAAATATTGTGGGTCTTATTGATTTAACGCTGGTTGGAATTTTCTAAATGTACTTATTTTTTTCCAAATAGGGTCCCCAATATTCCAGGATCCAGACAAGCTGCAACTAAAGAAACCAGCAGCCACAGGTGGTGACAAAAACAGGTAGGACAGTCTGTCAAATGTTCTGAGTCTAGTGGGACAATCCCGATTTTTGGTGACTGTTCTGCCCAATCTATGGGGCAGGTCAAGACTGTGGACTTTTTATATACACATTGCATTCTTTATATACTACGCTGTGGTGCTAGCTGTCCTTCGTGGGTTTACCACTCCCCATCTAGGTGTAAATGTATCATACCCCGGTTTTTTCATCTCGTGGGAGATCGGCGTCTTCGCAGCTAAAATTTAAAGGGGAGATGGCTTGTAAAGGCAGGTTTGCCTTTTCAAGCCATCGCCCCTTTAAATTTTAGCTGCGAAGACGCCGATCTCCCGCGAGATGAAAAAACCGGGGTATGATACATTTACCCCCTAGTGTCTGGTCTCGCCTCTTTGATGGTTGGCCACACCCCCTCTGGTGGGCCCCTAGCTTTGCAGTCCCCAGGTGAGCAGAGTAGTGAATTGAAGGTGACAAAGAGCTGACATGGGTTAGATGACTGGGTGTACATTAGAGATTTGAATTATGTTTGTTTGTCAATTGAAAGAGCAGTTCTGTAAGATTAAAGTATGAATTTATAGTGGAGGAAATCTTTATAGGAATGAGATTTCCTCCAGTGGTGCTCGCAGTGCAGGAGCACTTTGCAGGTAGCGGGTTTGTTTGATGTGCCATATTTGTGGTTTGTAGACTTTATGTAATAGCTGGAGCTAGATTGTCAAGGGCTAAAGTGAGTGTTTTCTTATAGAAAGAGACAGTCTGTTTAGGACAGGACAATGTAGTCATTGGAGAAAATAGTTGTTTAATGAAACCGAGAAGTGGATTGAGTTACGAGTACTTAGGAATGTGTGGATATGGATGCATGGGGTGTGGCATGAGTTAAGGTGAGGCTGAAGGAAAGATGGTTGTGGTTGGAGAGTGGGAGGGCTAAATTGAAGAAACTATAGATGGAACAGTAGGGGGAGAAGAGAAGATCAAGGGAGGGCTCATCTCAGTGGGTGGGAGATGAGTTCCATTGGGAGAGACCAAAGGAGGAAATAATTGAAAACTGTTTAGTGGCAGAAGAGTCAGTGGTATTATCAATGGAAATGTTGAAGTCGCCTAATATGAGAGCAGGCAAGTCACAAGATAGCAAATAAGTGAGCCAGGCCTTAAAGATGTTAAGGAATTGGGAAAATTGAACCTGGAACGTGTATTCTGCTTTTGCGCAAACAGCTCTCTGTTTTCCTACATTTATATTGTGAGTGATTTAAATACATTTGGTGGAATCACTGCTATGCCACTTTTGTTATACATCTAAGAAATTTAGTGGTGAACAGCAGCAATTTGAGACATTGCTGCATCCTCCTTGAGAATGGCAGCATATATTTATGAACAGTTCTCAAATTTATAGCAACAACCATCTTTCCTTCAGCCTCACCTTAACTCATGCGACACCCCCTGCATCGATATCCACATGTACAAAACGTAATTTGTCACCAAGTGGCTGGTCCAGGCATGGCATTCTTTGATACTTTCTGGTAATAAATCTATCTCTTGAATTATAACTTCTCAATTGTGGTCTCTGACTAAGTAAGGGACTGAAGCTTCATGGTCCCTGATCCGCAACTACAAATTTATCCAGCAGTGTAGTTATCAATAATTTAAAGCTCTTAATAATGGACAAATTCGTAAATGTACCTCTTTCCACCAAGGCACAGCATTCTAAGCCAGAGAGGAAAAGAGGCGACTCCATATCTGCCTCTATCGGGAATGCAAAAAATACAGATGCTTTTGACTTTGCTTCTATCCCTGGTATATCAGCTACCAACTCATCGGACTCTGTCTCAATTATTGTAGACATTGGATTTCCCCTTTCTTACAGTACTGTAGTGAAAGCAATCCGAGAGACGATGGAACTTTCAATGCAAGCCCAGGTGGCGAAATTTACAGAAGCTATAAAAGAGTTCACAGAACAGATCTCGACAACCGGTGAACAGGTTAAGATCAATGAACAAAGATTGGGGAGCACATCTAAGACATCTCATCTATGACACATCAAATCACTGCAAAGCACAAGGTACTGAAACTAATGTTAAAAAAAAAATGACGATTTAGAAAACAGTTAAAGACACAATAATTTACATTTAGTTGGCCTTCCTGAAGATGTTAAAGGTCCAGACTTAATTCAATTTCTTACAGTTGACCTACCAGGTATTCTTAATATTCATGATATGTTGGAACAGGGACTTTTTTTGGCCCTGCTGGGTTGTACCACCTTAATTGATCATTATATTGATACTATTCCCGGGGTGAAAGTGAAAAAGAAGCCATATCGTATCCTGAAGCGAGATGGCTGGCAATAAAGTGTGAAGTGCAGAAATAGTCGAGTTGGATGTGGTTGAAGAATCCACAAGTGAGTGGAATAGTCGTACCAAAATCCAGTGGGACCATAAAATTCTACAATGGCCTCTGAAATTTAACAGAGTCTACCCAATGCCCTGGATAAATGAGCTGGTACACAACTTAGCGTGCCATACATATTTGACTACCCTTGACCTCACCAAAGGATGTTGGCAGATCACTTTAACCCTTTTAGCCAAGCAAAATACTGCATTTTCCACCCTTGATGGCCTTTCTCAGTATACGGTACTTTCGTTTGGCTTACATGGCTCTCCTGCGACCTTCCAACATACCATGGAAATCTCTTGTGGTCTCATGCCCCTTATGTTTCAGCACATCTAGATGATATTGACATTGGTTTCCAGGGAGTCCCATCTTTCGAAAGTAGAGGCCACACTGCCATCTTTAAGGACTGTCAGGTTAACCGCTAATCCAGAAAAACGTGCAGTGTCTATGAGAAAGTTTAAGTACTTCAACTAGATAGTGGGACGGGGGCAGATGATTCTCTGAAAGAGTGGCCTTGATAAACCAGATGCTACTTTAGCAGCCTTTTTTAGCAGCCTTGGGATCAGTACTTTGTTTTTCACCAGTGCTGCAAGCTCCAGACTTTACCAAAAGTTAATTCTGCCGACAGATGCATCTATTGTTGGCTTGTGGGTTCTCCTGTCCCAAGTCAAAAAGGGGGTCGAATATCCTATACTTTATTGGAGTTATCAGTTGCTACCATGTGAGAAAATATATGCAACAGTGAAAAAAGATCGTTTGGCCAAAAAATGGACTAAAACAGGGTCCTTTTGGACATTTATTTGTTTGTTAACACAAAGGGCTAGATTTACTAAGCTGCGGATTTGAAAAAGTGGGGATGTTGCCTATAGCAACCAATCAGATTCTAGCTTTCATTTACTTAGTACCTTCTACAAAATGACAGCTAGAAACTGATTGGTTGCTATAGGCAACATCCCCACTTTTTCAAACCCGCAGCTTAGTAAATCTAGCCCAAAGTCTTGTTTTAATAATGTGTTTCTTCCCAATTGTAAAATGCTGCAATGCATGCTGGCACTATATGAATAAATGTTGATAATAATAATTAGAAAACTTTTTTTCACCCATAGGATATTTGATTATTTACTTTGTAAAGTACAAAATCTAATTATTTAAAAAAAAAAAAAAAAATTGGATACGATTGTTTGAGGCTTTGAATGAAGAAACAGAGACTGACAACTATCCTCTGTCTACACTGAGCAGCCAAGGAATGGCAGGTAACCCTCCAGCGACCCCTAATTAGAAATTTTCTCTGCATACCCACATGACATGATCACCAATATTTCCTTCCTACAGCTGCAATGAGGAGCTCTGCTAAACAATGTCAGGGGCAAAGTGTGAAAAGAAAATAATCAATTAGATTTTAAGCACTATGCTTGAAATTGACATAATGCAACTTATTTGGAAAGCCCAAAGTCCCAAGCAATTTAAGTAATAGTTACCATACTTGTATCTGCCCCACTGACAATTACATTAACAAGTCCCAATTCAGATCTATATTTCTAGATGCATTGAATTTATCAAAACAGCTACACTAAGCATACATCTAGACTAACCCTGTACCTGGAGCAAAATATACAGCAAAAAATCAAGTAAGTTTGAGATGCCCAAACTTGAATCATAGGCTGTTGTAAGTGTCCTTTCCGTACAAAGATGATTTGAACATTGGTGCATTTAGTTGCTTATGGTCCGGTTCTGGGCATGCATAGATTAATTTTGCGTACGATGCACACCAAAATGGCAGCTATGTTCCTTGATGAATCAGTACCTCTGTCTCTATCTATCTATTTATCTATCTATCTGTCTATCATGTACCATTGTAAATATCCACCTTATGTGTCATTATCACCTTTCTATTATCTTCAGTGTATCTGTCTCTCTCTTAGGGTCTATTTATGAGCTAACATAAATTGCTTACAGTAATTTTCATTTATTATCACAATGATAAGACATGAAATAATATGCCAATTTATTAAAATTTTGATAGGAGACTGTTCCACCGGCAATCTATAATAAAGTGATCACAATTGCTAGGCAGAATTTGTCATGGGGAGATCATAAATTGATCATAAATTGGGCAGCACAGTGGCTCAGTCGTTAGCACTTCTGCCTCACAGCGCTGGGGTCATGAGTTCAATTCCCGACCATGGCCTTATCTGTGTGGAGTTTGTATGTCCTCCCTGTGTTTGCGTGGGTTTCCTCCGGGTGCTCCGGTTTCCTCCCACACTCCAAAAAAAACATACTGGTAGGTTAATTGGCTGCTATCAAAATTTACTCTAGTTTGTCTGTCTGTCTGTCTGTCTGTGTGTGTGTGTGTGTGTGTGTGTTAGGGAATTTAGACTGTAAGCTCCAATGGTGCAGGGACTGATGTGAGTGAGTTCTCTGTACAGCGCTGCGGAATTAGTGGCGCTATATAAATAAATGGTGATGATGATGATGATGATGATAAAGCCTAACAGGGAAGGATCCCAAGATTCCTCTCTTGCAATGCCCATAGGTTATAACGGCTAACATTATCTTCAGATTGCGTTAGCTACCAGGATCAAGCTCCGAATTTTGGAGCTTGATAATTTGGGCAAAATCTCAGACACCTATGGGGACTGAATTTGTGATTTAAGAGGTTAGGACTGCAGCAGATATCGGAGAATGTTTGCAAGAAAATCCAATCCCTTCCCACCCCAACTGGTCACATGACTTGGCTCATCTGTCACTCAAAATCTCTTTTTCATCGCCACTTCCTTAATCTCCATCGTCTTACTGTTCTAAAACCTCTCGAAACACAACGTTTCTGCTAAACACCTTATCGCTGTGCTCAATCAGTCTTCCTTGAAGGGCAGTATTCATAACCTGCACTTTCACATCACTGCTTCTCCGTACTCGTGAAAATACAACATACAATTGTCCATGACCAAACAAAGGCTCTGGTAAATAAATACCCACACGGTCAAGAGTTTGAGCCCTCAACTGGTAAATTTAGCCTTTACTACCACTCCCACTGGGGGAAGGGGGGATGATGGAAGTTAACTGACTTCACTATTATAATTTTTTTGTCAAATAATGTCAGTATACCAAATTTCAGGTCAATTGGATGAGCCCTTTCTGAGAAAATAGTTTTTTTCCACACACACACACACACACACTAACACACTAACACACGCCGCTAGGCTTATATATATTAGATATGAATGCATATGTTCAATGTCATCTATATAGTACAAAAATATAAAAATATTAAATAATATTGATAACATGTCCATTTATTTAAAAGAAAAAATAAATCAAAACATACATGCACATTAAAACTATATACATAATATGCTTAATAGATTGAATTAATATGATACATAGATTAGGTGCAATAAACATATTTTAATACGCATCTCTTATACTAAAAACAAATACATACAAAGTCTGCGTAAATATACAAAGAATGTCTCCATACACAAGCATGTATGCAAATAAACTAACTTGAATTAAAAAGTCAAAATACAAGTATAAAAATCTAAAAAATAAATATAGCATTCACTTCAGCAAAACATTTATAGAATTGTAGAACACGTCCAAATGTTGTCCCATCTGTAGATGAGCCTCCCATTAACCAATTACTATTGCCATGTCAGACAAGCTGACAAAGGGGAAGATAATCTTTTATTTGATTTATTAGTTAGTATGGTAACTGGTATAAAACCCACAAACCCCAGCCAGAAGCTGACAAATGTTATTGAATTGAACAGCAGTAGCTATTAAACTAAATTATATGTACAAATAAAACCTGCTTAGCCAAATTGATACCTAAGTATAGACTAATATAATAGTTTAGATAAAGATAAAGGAAGTTATTTTACCATGAGTAATCACCTTTTACATATTTTATTACTATTGTGATTTAGTGATATTTCAAACAGTGGGTAAAATAAAATAGTTTTTGGATAGTGTTCTGGTCTTCTACAAATTAAACTGAAAACAATTCAACACACTTTGCATACTGAAATAGAAGAGACTCATTTTAATGACATAAGTACAGTTCCAATATTTCACATTCAATAAATGTGCATACATAACAAGCTTAGGAGCTGATTAAGTAAATAAGTAAAAGCTACAGAAATGGACTGAAAAATCCACACAATTTATATAAGAAATTACTGTTAAGAAATGATAGGCATTGTAATCTTTTGCTATTGAAAAATGCTGTGTTGTTCTTTTTGATAATTGTAGATAGATTTAAATAAATATATCTTTCTTAGGTTGCATATATTTTGATTGGAACTATGTTAATGTTGACATTGTAATTTGTTACCATAGTGATGGCTGTAATATTATAAATTTAGATACTCAAAAAGTCATTGCATCTGTCACCAGATGGGAATGAGAATTTACTATATAATATGATAAAGGTGATAGGTAAGTTGGCTTATGTCTAGCATTTAATGTAGTTTGTCATGTAAACTGAATCCATGCTGTATGTATATGTTTTGCAAATCAGTAATCAACTCTAGAATTAAATTGAATACAACGGTTATTCTCAAATATAAGCTGTAAAAATGTCCTACTTTGGCTTCCATTAAATTTTGTAACTGTGTGGCATATATTTGAGACAAATATAGTGCATGGTTCTAATCTTATTTGCTTAAGAAAACTGAATCTATTTATAGATGATATTAAGTTTACATACAGACAGAATTCTCTGTGGGAGCCAGGGCCGGATTAACCCGAAGTCTAACTGGGCTATAGCCCAGGGGCCTCGGGCATCCAGGGGGCCCTTCAAAGTCCTCAGCAGCATTATTGATCAGTCGGGGGGCGGGGGCGCCCCCAGCCCGATCAATGCTGCTGAGCACTGTCAGTGCAGTCATCCGTCCCCGGCGCCGCTCTGTAATCTGCTTACTGAGGAGATCTTGCGAGAGTTAGTGAACTCTCGCGAGATCTCCTCAGTAAGGAGCTTACAGCACGCCGCGGAAGGAGGCCTGCACTGACAGGTAAGTGCTTGGGGGGGCCTCACGGGGGACGGGGGACTGGGGACAGGGGGGCGGTGGGCAGCTCACATTGGGGGCCTCACAGGGGAATGGAGGCCCCCTTAGCCCAGGGGCCTCCATTCCCTTAATCCGGCCCTGGTGGGAGCACATAAAAAAATAATATATATATAACCACCTTGGACTTGGGTGACACTAGCAATTATTTCTACCTGCCCCTGCTCCCTGGTGCAGCTGTGGAACAGGACAAAGTAATAGTCTAGTGCCATCAGAGCATGGGTATTGTCTGCTGCAGTGGGAATATGAGTGATTCCTACCTGTGGCAAAAAGGTCAGTGGACCAGATAATGAACCCAATCAATTTGATAGAGACCATGAAGCATTTAATGTACTTCCAGTGGCCTTCTCAAGACCCCCTCCCCCAAGCCATTAGGAAGGGAGTATTTGTATACTCATCTGTGCAATAAAGTTTAAACAAAAACATAGCCCTATTTTAAGTAAAATAAAAAAATTAACACCTTAGTTCTGATCTTCCTCTTTACCAAAAAATACTTTATTATTTTTATTTTTATTCAGTGGTCTATTATTAATGAAGATGAGGGCTGTTGGCATTAATCATATATACATAGAAAAAGGGTAGATATGTAGTAAGGAACATTTTAATAAAACATTAATAGTAAGGCTCATTGCACTGTCACAGCCTACAGCTCTTGAAGACTGAGTAGGTTTGTTATGCCCCACACCTACTACATTATTGGAGAAGAAGGTTGCAAACCTTGGTCACTAGCTGTAAATTATGTAATGACAGTGGTGGACCATAGAATATTTAAGTTTTGTAAACAGGGGGTTTGATTGACTGATTTTCTGTACAAGCTCTTTCTAAGAGAAAGGGCCAGCATAAATGTTAATCAAGAGTTACAGATTAATTTAATGTGAGTCAATAGTTATAAACTGTAAGTGCAGTGCAAATATAACAAATAGTTGTCACTTATCAATCCTGCAGACTCAACAGACTCAAAGTCAGTTTGTTACAAACATTGGTGCACCTGTATATTCCTTGTATTAATCTTCCCTGCTTTAATACCTATTATTTCTTTTGCAGCCTGTAAAATTTATACTACTGCTCTGCTAATACTATTAAATATATGGGGCCTAATTCATCAAAGCACGTTCCTGCGATTTTGAGCATATTGTCACTCTGCGCATATCCAGAACCAGGAGATACGTCTGTGAACTCAGCCCTGTTCACTGCGTCTTCGTACGCAAAGGATACGTACAACAGCCTACAATTTTGGGGAGTGAACTGGGCGGAGGAAGGGGCATTTTGTCATATTCAATGAACAGTAGGGTCGGGCCAAACTCAAGCGCAGCATTCTTGTAAATGTGTTTCATTAGGGGGAAAAAATAACTTTTTTTTCTATCATTAATGCCTTTATTACTAACAGGTGACATTAATTCAATATATTTTCCTGTGCATTCTTTTGCTAATTTATAATCCACATAGGTATTGGATGTATCCTGCAGCGTGTTGGATATTAGAGCACAGCAGACCTGCCCCCGATTTCAACAGCACACATATCTGAAGATCCGTGCCTTGATGAATTCGGGAGTACACAAAGCCTAAATACCTGTGTATAATACTAAATGCGAGTTGTGCTCAGAATACATGCCCTAATGAATCAGGACCATTGATAGTATCCAGAAAGAATATTTATTACTTACAATTGATATCCTCTCTCTGCATACTGAAATCCTCTATCATGAAGGAATAAGCAATGTACATATAGTGTTTCCCTCTTCGTCAACTTTAATTTTACATTTTGCACAAATCTCCTACTATGAATTAGTTTAATTTCAATCATGCTGCATATGAGTTCTGTTTACAATTGTAAGATACTAGAAGTATAGAGTCGACATTTGCAACCTATGTGAGAATATATTTATGGAGAATATAGATAATATATTTTTTCAGTCAACGGAAACATGGTAGTCATATTTGGTTTACATAAACTCAAAGTAATGTTTCAATTAATTCTTTTAGTGTAACAGTTTTAGACATTTTAGAAGTGAAGCATGATTTTAATTTATCCACAGATGTTTATTTGAAACCTATTGATTACAACTGCTTTATAAGAGCAGACAGTTTTCACCCCAGATCACTGATCCATAATTTGCTTAAATATGCACTTGTGTAGGATTTCTGACAGGGATGATAAATTTCAAGTGCAAGCTAGGGCGTTTATTAATAAATTAATGCATTGGGGTTACAAATGATCTAATTTACAAAAATCCTTGAAACAGTTAGACAAGTTAAGCATTCTGATTTATTAAGTGGTAGCATTTTCAAAATAGGAACGCATCCCTTGCATATTTATATAGAATATATATTGTTAAAAAAGGTCAGATGTGGTAGTCAGAAATGTGTCTATACTCAAGAAAATCATGGCAAACATTTCACCAGTAATACTCAAATTGCATTCCATAGAGCTAAAATAGTAAGGATTTTGTTGTTAATGTCAATATTAAAGAAATACAAAAAAATAAAACTTTTTTGGTATCTAGTAGAAAAGGCGTTGTGTTGTCATTGTTGCAATTTTATTATTAAAGATCAGTTTATTTGACACCCCAGTATGAATATATTATGCCCTTGTTTTGATTTCCACATGTGTGACATTATTAATGTTGTACATTTTCCTAAAAGTCCTTGCAGTTTAAGCTATGTTCAAAGTGGTCAAAAAAACACTAATCACTGAATATGAAAGTAGAATTAAAAACTGTAATCCTGATTTTATTGATACCAGTAATAAGGCAGAAAGTTTTTTAGCAAGGCATTTATTTGGAGTCACAACATAGCGTAGCTCAATTACAAAAGCAAATCTTACAATCAGTGTCCTTTACATCTCATGGGAGAAATTTAAACAATTTGCTTTTATAATGCAATGCCAAATGGACTAATAAATTACTTTGTTTCTTCTGGGCCTGAATAAAAATCTAGATAATTATATTAGTTTATTTATATTCAAAAATAAATGTCCATGGTAAAAATCAACATCAGTGAATTAGTTACTGGTGCTACTGACCCTTTTAAATTTTAAAAGTAAAATCCTTAAAAATCTAAAGGGGTCAGTAGCACCAGCAACTAATTCACTGATGTTGATTTTTACCATGGATAAAAAATAAGGTAATGTGAAATAATTTTTGTTTTAAAACTTGTATCAAAACAATTGATTTAATTTTACCATAATCATTAACACCTAGATGAATCACGGCAACATTAAGGTATTGAAAATAACCCTTACATGATCCCCCCCCATATTCATTATACTACTTCATACATCTTTGCATTTCTGTCTTCCTTTTCCCCCTCAACCTGTCACTTTGACACCATTCCCTCCCAAGTCCTCTGTTTCTTCCATTATAATGCCTGTTCAGAGCTAGTTTACCTTTTCAACCTGTCCCTCTCTAATGGCACTTTCCCTTCTGTCTTCAAACATGTGCTAATCTCTCATATACTCAAGAAGCTATCTTTCTCTCTCTTCAATTATAATCCAGTCTCTTCTTCCCTTGGTTTCCAAAACACTTGAGTGGCTTATGTACAAATGCCTAACTTACCATTGGTCATCTCACTCCCACCTTGACCCTCTACAAATGGGGACATTTCTTTTACACTCTACAGAGACTACCTCACTAAATTCACCAATGATCTGTATACAGCTGAGTCACATTTTCGCTACTCACCTTCCTTGATCTTTCAGCTTTTTTATGTGGTTCACCCCAATCTATTCTGCACAAGCTTTACTCCCTTCACTTTAGTAGCATTGTTACATCCTGGTTCACATCCTACCATCCTGAATACTTATTCAGTGTCTCTAATTTTTGAGGATAATATCACATCTCTGAGTTGACATAACTTAGAAATAAGATATACCTACTATTTTTGATGTCTGCGGCACTGGACAAACCATTACTTATTGCAAAAAAAAAGCAATAGCGTAAAATAATATCAATTGAAAGCTATTGAAACTATTACTACTACTTACCTAACAGATAAGGTGACTAACTAGCAATCGCCAGTGCATTGCATAAACAATCAAAACCAAAGAGCCAGAGATAACCAAAGATAAACCATTTAAACCAAAGATAAATGCCATCTAATGCTCCAGGTAAAGTGCATTCTGTTCACAAGAAGGTCATAGACTTCATAGTGCATCCGCATTAGAATTCAGCATTAGAGATTCTGTTTGCAGTTGGTGGCAACAATGTTATTCCTCATATAATTTGTAGTTGATTTTGATGAGCACCAGTTTTTCAAGATTTTTCAGATGTAGTCTCCCACAACGATCACTCACAATGTCCCTGGCTATATTAAACACTCTTTCAGAGTACACACTGGAGGGTGGGAAGCTTAAATACACCATAGCTACTTCATACAAGGGACTTCAAATTGCAAATTCCAAATTCAAAGGGACTGTTTGAGATGTTACTTAATGTACATTATCATGAAATGAATCCTCTATCATTCTTCTAATACCAAATGTATCAGATTGAGACATGGTAGAGGTTTCAAAAATATATTTGGGCATTTATTTAAAGCCTGAGCAGATGTCATCTTAATAATCTTTCACATTGGTGCGCTATATTGACTCATCATTAGTGTGACTCTTTGAAAAGGTAAGTTATTTTCTGGCAGTAGCATTTTTAAGTTGAAGCAGGGATATGTCATGTGCGTCTTGAGCAAACAGCTTGCTCTCGAAAAGCTGTTTGCATCTCTTATGATTTGTGTCAGGTGGAAAGAAAGACATTATATGTGGCTTAAAGCTAGGATCAACTATGGTTTCCAAAATGTAGTGATCCAATTTCAAGATGCTGTAAACCTTTGGATCCTTTTGATGCAAATATAAAACTTGAGCTACAAGCCCATCATACTTAGCAGAATAACTTACTTTCATATATTCCTTCTGCTTCTCTAGCTGCTCTTACAGTAGTTTGACGAGGGGTATGACTTGACTCAGGCTGACAGTGTCTGAACACATTTCATTTGTTACAGTTTCAAATGGTTTGAGTAGCTTGCATAAAACAAAAAGGATTCTCCAGAGTGCTGGAGTAAGGTAGCATGCCCCTTCTTTACCTTTCTCATGGCTTGAAGCTTGTTGTTCCTCCAGACATTGAAGAATATAAAGTGTGGAATTTCACCTTATTGCTACCTCTTGATTCAGTTGGCCACATGCCAGATCATAATTTGTTTGCAAATGCTGCAATATTCTGCATGCGGTAGTTGAATGCTGAAAGTGCCCAGAAATTTTACAGGCCACAGACAGCATCTCTTGCACTAAACTCTAAATATTTAAGGAATGCTGAACCACTAAGTTCATTGTGTGTGTGCAAAACATGGTGCATGTTGAAATTCACCCAGTCGTAATGCACACACAATGTTCCTTCCATTATCGCCGATGAGGAAACCTGAGGAGAGTCTTAGCAGGGTAAGCCATTTTGTTATGCAATTCCTGAGTTTTCCTGCAAATTGACACTGGTATGTGTCTTAGTGAAGCCAGGAATACAGAGAGTAGCTTGCCTGTGAATTTCCTGGCATTGTGTGCTAGCACTAATATGCTGAAAGAATGAGGGTCTGTCATGGTCATGAAGTCTTTTGTTTGACCAGGTATCAATTGTTTACATATCTGTAGTTAAGTGGATAGTTGGTACAATGGCATTTTATGGGGACTGAATTACTTTGTTTATAACTTACAAGTGGAGCTGAGGAATTGCTGTTTGGAAGAAATAAAATTGAGATGGAATTTGGTAGCAGTGACCTCAACTAATCTACTAAAAACCAATGCATTAATGGCTGAAATGGGATACACATTCAGTGTTAACATAGCTGTGATGGCTTCTGCATGCTAGCTGTCATACTTGGCTCCTTTTACAAACAATTGTTTCACACAAGAGGTTTTGACGGTGAAGATTGCATGAGGTATCTATCCATTCTGCCGGTAGTTGATGCTGGACTGCTTGTTACTCTTCATGATTTTCCTGCATTTAATAAAGTGCTTGAAGGAACTGGCTGCAAATGACATAAAAGGGAAGAGGTGCATTGGTGATAAATGTCCCTATCTCTACTTATTTTGGTGCCACAAAGGCTACAGATGCCTTGACAAATGTTTGCTGAATTGAGATAAATGTATTTCCCCACTTATCATGGTCATGAGGTGGTACCACTGGACAAAATCAACATCATCCTCATTATCTTGTTCAAATCCAACATATTCATCATTGTTAGATCTACAATTATCCCCTTCATCATGTTGCACATTAACAACATCCAAAGTGGCACCCTCAATTTCTATGTCTAAATCATCATCATCATTAGTACTCATCCTCAAATTTTCAAATCATTGAGATTTTTGGAAGGTGGCTGCTCTATAATTACAGTGTGAGCATCTGAAGTTTCAGATTCTCACACTGTCATGGATGCTCTTAGACTATCCTTATGCTTCTGTGAACACACAATTTGTTCTTCAGTGTCAGTAGAGGTTGAAAACGTACCACCACTGCCAGTACCAGTGGGATGCTCCTGATCTATAGACTGATCCATGATTGACAAGAATAAAGCTACTTGAAGTTTGAGCTACTTGTAGCTGCCACCACTCCAGGTGAACACCCAAGGAAATAGGGAAAAGAGGGACTGTTACCTTGCAATTCAGATGCTGCTACACAATATCATTTAAATTAATACAATTAGTTTGCTTAAAAAAAATATTTTTGGGGGTTGTGCTGTCAAACACAGCCCCCTGCTGTTTTGGCTACTTGCTAGTACAGATATGATATTGCTCCTCACACAATTGCCTTTACAGTCAAATATTTGTATTTTAAAATCAAGAAATATTTAGTTTTTTGTCCATTCCTAATTAGTTTAGTGATATAATAATATGCTAGTATTACTACAAGTAGACACTGACTACCATTCGCGCTCTCTCACAACCACTTGAACACACAATTCCAACAGACTGTGATCTGTAAGTAAACTGGAAATATGTCTGCAGTAAAATCGCAGCTAGTACACCACATATTGATTGCCTTTTTCACCTTCTCCAACTAACTTTATTAGCACACTATTCCAGCAATGAAACTCCCCACTCCTATCAATTTTAAAATGGTAGCTGAGAGCAGAAGGGAAGGCTATATATAGAAGATCTCAATCCAAACCTTGCACGATCCAACAGGTTCCTAGAAAATATATTTTCAAATCTGAATTTGGTGGGAGAAATTGAGTCATGGCTTGGTTCGTCTTGATACTTCAAAGTTCAGTTCTGTCAGATTTCTCTGGATCTGAACTGCACATCTCTAATTTTATTACAATTTTTTTACACAAAATCGCTAATGCTACAATTATTGGAAATAACTCTAGAGTTATTATATTAATTGCAACAACATTTGTAATCCAATTAGCTAGCCAATAACCATAAGATCAACTACCATGAAAAGGCAACTTGTAAACAATAGACACAGCTGCATCCATGAAAGAAACATATATCCTCATTAGACAAAGGCTCATTCTACCAGAACATTTAAGCTATATACTTAAATATACTTAAGTTACTTATGAAAACCACGGCAAATGGTAACCATGGTAAATTTTAAAAAACTATTTGTATTTTTACTCCTGATAATGGACCGACTAATCTCCTATAGAAAACACAGTAAACGTGTCTAAAATTGATTTTATTTCTTTCAATTTTAACCATTTAACTGCAAATTTTATATTCAATAAATTCTGTATTTTTACCTTTTTCAACAAGTAAGCCAAAGAAATATCAATTTTAAATGCAATATCGTGAAACAAAGTCACAAAAGTTAGAACCATTAGGACTTACGAGTAAAAAAAATAATTTGAACAAACCATAAGCAAGTAAAGGTCAAAATAAAAGTGACCCATAAACTAAAATCTAACATTTTTTTGAAATCAAGATGCCAAGTTGAAAGTAAATATGGTGATTGCTTTATACATTAATGTTCATGGATTACAAATTTTAACCAAAGCTAAAACACGTAACCTAAACTCAATTCAAAAAACAAATGGAAACCAATCCTTTTCAAACACTTCTGGTGAAGGTACCCAGTTCTATTTTACTACAATTGCATCAATGGTTTTCCCAATTTGAATGTCACCATAGGTAGAGGATTCCAAGATATTTACCTCTATTTTATTGCTACCTGTCTGGACCAGGTTATGGCATGGTTTAATAAAAGTCTTGGCCCAAGATGGATAGATTTGGAATCCTCATATTGTAGGGTGTCATTCTTGGGCTCAGCATTGGGAATGCCAGCGTGTGATCGACCCAGCGCATTGAGATCTCCCCCTGTCACTTTCTTCACCTGTTGGATCTGGGCCTACTGTAAATTACATTTTGAGACCACCACTCCCCCCTAATACCTCTCTAGGATAATCCCGCTTTTTTACCCAGGACAATGTCTCTCTCGTTTTCAATCTTGGCCCACTAGAGGTATTGGGATTATTAGAGATGTACTTGAATCTGGTCACTGCATTCCACTGATGTCCCTGCAAGAAAAGCTTGATTTCCCACATATTTGTTAGCTTTTTCACATACCTTCAGGTGAGACATTATGTCGAATCCCTTTCAAAACCTGCTGGTGCGAGGGATCTGACTCCACTAGAATCTCTTTGTGTTCGAGACCCCCTTTCAAGAGGTATTATTTCTAACTTATATAACCTTCTTGTCACTCCCAAACAGACCAACACCCCAGCCCATGAACTTACATGAACTTAAGTGGGAGGCTCACTTGGTCAGACCACCAGAGGAGGACACATGGTTAACAAATGAAGAATGGATCTCAAGGAGCTCTATCTCCTCCCTATCAAAAGAAAACACGTATAAAATTTATTTTCGGTGGTATTTGGTCCCGACTAGGCTGAATACTATGTATGGAACCACATCTGACCTTTGCTGGTAGGGCTGTGGTGAACTGTAGTCCTTCTGGTGTTCCTGTCTAAAAATTGCTTTGTTCTGGGATGACATGGCTTCGTTACTCAGTGCGGTTACTCAGGTTAAGATCTCTAAATGCCCCTGCTCCTTTCTTCTGGGATCTTCATTAGAGCCTCTAGATAAGCACATGGAGAAGTTACCCATGCAAATCCTTAATGCAGCCCGATGCCTGGTAGGCAAAAATTGAAAAAACCTAGACCCACCCTCTAGAAAACAACTCCTAAATAAAATTTGGTTTTTGGAACCAATGGAGAAAATTTCAGCATATTTGAACAATAAATCCCATAAATTCTCCCAAATCTGGTGCAATTGGTTCATATATAATAGTTCTTCAAGGTCACATGCTTCTAGCGCTCATTCCCAGGATATTTCAACCTTCTTCCTATGACTGTTAATCAATATTGATTTCGGTCCCCTCACCACTGGTTTGTTGGTTGCCAGGAGTCCCGTCTTAGGTTTCAGTACTTCTTTCTCCCCACCCCCGCTCCCATCTTACTCCCCCCCTCCTCCTTATATAATAGTTTAAAAAAAAGACCACACACTCCTATATACCTGCTAGAAGTTTTGTCTAATTTTTTTGCACATTATAGGCCAGCTAAATATACGTGTTTCCTTAATTATTTCTGTGTATTGGTTTGGACTGCTGCACAGACCCTGCCAGATTTGTACAATGTTATTTTCCATGGCCTTTTCCGATTCTCAATTTATTTGGGTAAAATGTGTGTTGGTATTTTCTAAATAAAGTTTTTTTAAAAAAACAATTGGAAATAAAAATGATGAATTAACCTAAAACATTGTCATTAGGAACTGTAACTAAAGATGATAAAAATTAAAAATGATCATTTGAAAAAGAACCAATAGCCCTATCTAACACAAATTCCTTATTAATTTTCTCTTTTTGCTACTAACTCATTTTCCCTAACCAACTTTAAATTTACCACCCATTTACTATACAGTGAACAAATATAGGTTATTATAAAACTAAAATCAAAATCTTATTCAATTAACACTGTATTCTGCTTGTCTGGATATATTCACAGCCATGGTTGATTGGCATCAACTTTTACCAGGGTCACTAAGTTTGTAAATTCTTTAACAGTTGTAGATTGAAAAGCATAGCTTTGGCAGCAAAACCAACCAACCAACCATTACAAGACTCCCTGTAAAATTCAAACAATCATGTTCAGATTTAAAATTATGTGAGAATTTGCAAAGGCCTTCATTAACTGCCAAACAAATACCTCTTTTCATAAAATCCGATCCAGCAATTTGTGTCATAATCTAGTACCAGCTGTTGCCAACCTAACCAGAACTAAATCTCGGCATTATCATTAAACTCATAAATTCAAGTATTGCATCCTTAATTTATTGTCCTATAACTAGGCAATTTCTGTCTAACCAATTCATTACACTAAAACCAAGCTAACAACATTGTCAGGCGCCGTCCCCGCTATTCTTCCGCTCGGCGGGGACTGACGTCTGTGAGAGCCGTTCGGGGCTCCCTGTTGCCTAGCAAAAGGGATGCCGCGCCCCCAGCTCTGTCGGGCGCATGCGCCCATCTCCGTCCCGTTGTCCAGCAACGGGACGCTATTATTGGCACTCTGCATGCCTGAATCAGCCCTCCAATCCCTGCTATCCCTGCTCCTATTTAAACCTGGCTCTGGCGCCATTAGGGTGCCAGAGTAACAGGTTTTCTGCCTCTAGCTATCCTGCGTGTGTTTCCCAGTTGTGACCCGGCTTCCTTGACTATCCTTCTGTGTATCTGCTCTCCTGTTGTGACCCAGCTTGTCGACCATCCTGCTATCTGCGTGCCCCACTTTGTTCCTGCGACCTTGACTTGTTTGACTACCCTCCTGGATTCTCCTTTTGTACCTTGCATCCTGATTGGCTTGACCCGGACCATCTGACCCTTCTTTCACTACACCGGCAACTGGCTAATAGGACTGCGACCTGCGTGCCCTGTGCAGCGAATTCCAAACCTCCTTGTGGGGGTCCCTGGCGAATACCAGGGGTATGTTAGACTTCGCACCTACTAGCTCAGTAGTGCTAATACCGGTTAGTATTCTCTTCTATTCGGGCCTGACACACATATTCCACATAAGCTTCTAAAACAATAGCAAGTTGAGCAATGTTGAGGGATCTTTTTCACAAAGCACATGGGGGACCATTGTGACCAGTTTATAAAAGTTCTAGGGACCAGTCCATGCCATCTAGTCTGAAATCATTTAACTACTTATAACAGTGATAAAATACCCACATGGTCAGCATTGCAATTTTTTCCCTGCTCTACTGAGACACCAAATCTACCTTCATTGACTGAAACAGAAGTGTTATTAGCCACATTTTGAGAAAAATAAATAATTTTGAAAAGCCATAAATCTCTCTAAACCAATAATCAAGGGAAGTGGTAGATACCCAACAATGACAAAAGTGTAATTGCTTCGCTCAGCACAAATCTGAAATTTGAAAAGAAAACTAAAACTATAGAGTTATCTTTTGAAATTGCCTTTTAATTTTCTCTTTTATTTTACTTGCTTTTAATATTTATTCCATTAATAATTCCCATTTTAATTTACATTTTCTACTCATTGTTTCAGGCAAAGATAGTCTCAATGAAAATGTATCAATAGCAAAGTCATTTTCTTCAACGGACAGATCTAATGTTTTAAAGTATAATAATGCTTTAAATTCTTATTTTTTGTGATGGTAAAAATTAAATTTTCTAAACTATTATCTGTCATTTTACTGCGGGTGTCTATCAGTAATGCATCAATTACAATGACAGTCATTCAAGAATTGAAAAGGAAACCTTAGCCTAGTACAGTGTTTAAAAAATATTTAACTTTGTTTTTAAACATGAATATAAAACTGCATACATAGTAAAACATTAGAAACACAAATATTATTTGCAAATGAATATTACAATTGTGTGCGTTAAAGATGGAATTCCTTTACTCTACATGATAAATTCTTGTTATAGGGGTTGCCCACATTTGGTATGATACAAAAATAGATTTACTAATGAGCTTAGCTATGTATGGGGTATTATGTGTCTGTGCTACAAAAGCACATTGTTTACCACCTGGTAATACTAGAAAAATGTATGTTTATTCATTTGTAGCAGTGGAGTGCTGTAGTAGATCCTTTTAGTTTTGTAAACCAGCAACTTGGGTGGTGATACATTGAAGATATGCCATGTTGTTGCTGATGGGGAGGTTTTGGCGGCACAGGAATATAAATGCTAGCAGCAAGAGGATTAATTGTGAGTAATGGAATTAAGTTGTTTATAGTGGTAAGAGCTGCAGTGTAAATGTGGCATAGGATGGGACGAGAGGGGAGGAAAGTAGTGAAAGTTAGTGGAAGTTGTGAATGAAAGTATCTAGAGAGGAAAGTAGATGGAATGTGTGTCATGGTAACATAGCGTTAGGGTTTGTGGAAGGATAGAAATGATGGAGACCAAGGCTAAGGAGTTGTATAGGAATAGGGATTGGAGAAACATAGGGAGGGGAGTGAAGAAGGTCAAATATGAAGTTTGGATATAAGTGTGGAAAAAGCACTTATAGTGAACAGGTGTAAACTAATAGATAACTGGATATAAAAAAGTGTATACGCAAGATGTGCGTTGTAGTAAGTGGTAATAAGTGTGTATCTATAATTTGTAGGATGTTGATGTAAAGACAAGTTAGTTGTGTACATATAAGAAGATGAAATATAAAAAGGAATTTGTGATTTGAATACTGGTAAATGGATACCTGTGAAAAAAGCAGGATTGTGAATAAAGGTGAGAAACCAATAAAGAAGTGAAAATAGAGATCAATATAAATAAAATATAAAAAAAGGTAAAAATGGTGTCCAAACTGTATGGTGCTTGCAATTCCATACTGTCACGATCTGCTTCTTGCTGCTCTGCAGCATCTTCCATGAGGATGCTGCTTGCCTCCTGCAGCTCCTGTCTGCCAAGAACTATGTGGACTTTCCCATTATATGTATCCAGCCTGCAGTACCACTGTTCCACCAAAGGGACCACAGTTTATCCTTAGCTTCTACTGGTTCTCCTGTGTGTTATCCCTGAATGATTTCCTGATATTGACCTCTGTTTGTCCCTCCGTTTTGGCATCTCTTTCTGTGATCCCTAACCTGGCATTGCTGTGACTTCCCAGCTTCTTTCTCCCTGGTATTGTGGTGGACCGTCTGGCTTTAATCCCTGGCTTGTTTGACTCTACTGTGTTACTGTGTCTGCAGTGTATTGCTCCCATAGCAATTCAGCATCTACAGTCGGTAGCAGCTATCCAGCTATCTAGCTCCTGTGTCTGCAGTTGTTACACCTCTGTATCTGATCCAGTCTCCTGGCTGTCTGAATACCTGGACTTCCGAGTGCTCCGTCCTGTAGACCACTAAACTTTCTCTGCCTGCTGATCATCCGGTGCTTACTGCCTTCTGGTTAACCTGCATTACTAACACCCGTGACTCATCAGGTGCCTCCTGCCTCTTGAGTAACCTGCAGTCCTGACACCTGTGACTACTCCGGTGCCTTGTGTCTTCCGAGTAACCTGCAGTCCAAACACCCGTGATTCATCCGGTGTCTCATGCCTCCTGTGTAAACCAGTTATCCTGACACCTGTGGTTTATCCTGCTTCTCCAGCCTCTGAACTAGATCTGGTTATCTGGCTTCTCAGCACTGACTCTTTGAACTGTTCTACTATTGATCATTCTCTGTATCTGTGGCTGCCTGAGATATCCATGCTATACTACCATATCCTGCTGACTTGTACTTGTTTATTGCATCCTGACCTGTGTAACCTGTGTTATAAATATACCACGTTGTTCCACTTAAGCTCCCATAGTCGCTATCGTATAGGGAATCCTAACAAACACAGTCATGACCAAACATTTTGAAAATTACACATGTATTGGTTTTCAGACAGTTTGCTTCTTCAGTTTTTTTAGACCTTTTTGTCAGATGTTGCTATGGTATACTGAAGAAAAATTACAAGCATTTCAAAAGTGTCAAAGGTTTTTATTGACAATTACATTAAGTTTATGCAAAGAGTCAATAATTGCAGTGTTGACCCTACTTTTTGAAGACCTCTGCAATTTGCCCTGGCTTGCTGTCAATCAACTTCTGGATCACATACTGACTGATGGCCGACAATTCTTGCCTTATCAATGCTTGGAGTTTGTCAGAATTTGTGGGCTTTTGGTTTGTTCACCTGCCTTTTGAGGATTGACCACAAGTTCTCAATGGGATTAAGGTCAGGGGAGTTTCCTGGCCATGGACCCAAAATTTCATAATTTTGATACACAAGCCACTTAGTTATCACATTTGCCTTATGCCAAGATGCTCCATCATGCTGGAAAAAGCATTGCTCATCAATAAACTATTCTTGGATAATTGGGAGAAGTTGCTCTTGGAGGATGTTTTGGTACCATTTTTTATTCATGGCTGTGCTCTTAGGCAAAATTGTGAGTGAGCCCACTCCCTTGGCTGAGAAGTAACCCCACACATTCTTGGTCACAGGATGCTTTTCTGTTGGCATGACACAGGACTGATGGTAGAGCTCACCTTTCCATCTTCAGACAAGCATTTTTCCAGATGCCCCAAACAATCTGAAAGGGAATTCATCAGAGAAAATGACTTTACTCCTGTCCTCAGCAGTCCAGTCCCTGTACCTTTTACAGAGTCTGTCCCTGATGGTTTTCCTGGAGAGAAGTGGCTTCTTTGCTGGCCTTCTTGACACCTAGCTATCCTCCAAAAGCCTTCGCCTCACTGTGCAGATGTGTGCAGATGCACTCACACCTGCTTGTTGCCATTCCTGAGAAAGCTCTGCATTGGTGGGTACCGATCCTGCAGCTGAATAAACTTTAGGAGATGGTCCTGGTGCTTGCTGGACAGTCTTGGGCGCCCTGAAGCCTTCTTTACAACAATTGTACCTCTCTCCATGAAATTCTTGACGAGCCGATAAATGGTTGATTTAGGTGCAATCTTACTAGCAGCAATATCCGTGCGTGTGAAGCCTTTTTTTTGGACAAAGCAATGATGACTGCACATGTTTCCTTGCAGGTAACCATGGTAAACAGAGAACGAACAATGATTTCAAGCACCACCCTGCTTTTAAAGCTTCCAGTCTGTTATTCTAGCTCGATCAGCGCAACAGAGAGATCTCTAGCCTTACCCTCGTCAACATTCTCAATTGTGTTAATGAGAGAATCACTGACCTGGTCCTTTTCTGGTAGGGCTGAAATTCAGTTGAAATGTTATTTTTGGGATAAAGTTCATTGTCATGGCAAAGAGGGACTTTGGAATTAAATGCAATTCATCTGATCACTCTTCATGACATTCTGGAATATATGCAAATTGCCATCATAAAAACTGAGGCAGCAGACTTTGTGAAAAATAATATTTGTGTCATTCTCAAAACTTTTGGCCATGACTGTACGTGTTTTATCACCCATGTGTGACTTCTACAATGGTGTGTACCCAATCTTCAATGGTCTCTAAATTATCTAAATGACTAAACGGACCACATACACTTATGATCTTTAATGAGTTGTGCACCTATATCACCTCATAGTTCAGTGTATTACACTCCTTCAGTTCTGCTCTCCACCTCTAGTAAGAACATGGTGGACTGGTTATATTAAGTAGGGAGCATGTAAGAAGTGGTGGTTGTCCAAAAGCATTCAACTCCTTTAAAATAGCTTAAAATAATGGATCACATTTAAGAAGAGCACTGGATGTGCAGCAGAAAACTCCAAGATATTACATAATCAGGTCCAATAGCATCCTATGAGAAGCCATAAGGAGCAGCTGTTACAGGGCCTGGGAATCCTCTTGGCAACCCTGGCAGCAGCTGTTTATAACACCAGCAGGGGTTTATAACACCTGCTGTCAGGGCTTCTGGAGGGAGACTGGGCTCAGAAACCTATTAGGAAAATTTTGAAGGAAAAAAATGCAAGTAGCCCAGTGAACCAACCATGGTAGCCCATTATTGGACTGACCTAATGGGCAGATGTTCCCCTACCCACCAGCCCAGTCAGCCCCTGGGAACAAGCATAAAATACAATCAATTCAAATTACGGGTGCAAGTTGTGTACATGCGCCATGCTCATAAACAAATTTGATATTCTTAAAACTTGAAATAAGGATTCATATATTGTACAAGTTAACCCGTGCATGATACTCATGCATTCTAGTCAAATCAAGCTACTTAAGGTGTTAAAAAGGTTCTTGTCATCTTCATTGCCACACACACACGCTGCTAGGATTTTATATATTAGATAATGCTAAGAATTTAGTAGGTCAGTGTAGTATATAACTCTGCCCAGCAGGTGGCGCTGCAGCTTGAGCACTCTGTCACCCGGTAGTTTTTTCCACACATACACACACACACTAACACAGCATATGTGTTCATGAGGTAAAATTTCGTGAGGTAAAATTACCTCACGAAAATGAGTTTGAGCCCTCAACTCGTAAATTTAGCCTTTACTACCCCTCCCACGGGGGGAAGGGGGGATGATGGAAGTTAACTGACCTCACTATTATAATTTTTTTGTCAAATAATGTCAGTATACCAAATTTCAGGTCAATTGTTCGAGCCCTTTCTGAGAAAATAGTTTTTTTCACACACACACACACTAACACACGCCGCTAGGCTTTTATATATTAGATAAGGCTAAGAATTTAGTAGGTCAGTGTAGTATATAACTCCGCCCAGCAGGTGGCGCTGCAGCTTGAGCACTCTGTCACCCGGTAGTTTTTTCCACACACACACACACACACACACACACACACACTAACACACGCCACTAGGCTTTTATATATTAGGTTTCACACCAACCCTTACAACATGCAAGTCAGCACTGTTTGTTAGGTTTTTTTTGCACAAGTGTGCTTAATTCTTTGCCTAGAAAATTTCAAGGTATACACCCCCTTGGTGGCTTGTAAAATTCTCTGCAAATTGCACAGGGTGGAAATAGTAAGAATGTCACTGCCTTAATTTATCTTTTCATGTTTTTGTCCTAAAATATTGCCTGTTTTATCCTCATTTCTAATTTAAATTAATCATGGCAGTAAGATGTTGGAGACTGTAGTTATTAAATGTGTCACTTTGTGTGTTTGAATGCTTTAATTAACTTAGTAATTTTGCAATAGTGCAACTGGAAAGTCAAAAATGTGTCTCATTAAAAGTAATTTCAATAGAAATGATTGTTAAGCTTGTGCAATGTTTTCTGGTTGTTGTCTGGAACCTTAAATGTATTGTACAGTAAGATTTTAAAGTTCATGGCATCCTGGTTACATTATAACTGTCTTTAAACAATAATTTTCTCAATCACAACTATGGATGCCAAATGGATCATTACACTTGTACCAGTTCTGTGAAATCGTTATTGACTATTGTTACAGCACATACTATTAGTACACAGAATATATGTATATATATATATATATATATATATATATAGATAGATAGATAGATAGATAGATATATATATATATATATATATAGAGAGAGAGAGAGAGAGAGAGAGAGAGAAGATCAATCAATAATGACATTGTTGATATTATCTTCCATAATAGAGGTCATTTAAACAGCTTATAGCTGGTGTAATTAGTTTTGAATATCAATTGCTGTATATTTTTCCCGAGCATCAAGGTTAGCAAATAATTGGTATAGATGCAAAATAAGGGTCATTAGTGACCACAAAGCAATTTTTCAGTCCCATTTACAAGTCAAGATGTGCTTTGTTCTTTAATTTACTGTGCAGATGCTAAATAATTCTTAAATAAATGTCTTGAGGCATGCAGTGCAATGTGCTATAGGCTGGTGGTTATAGCTTTCTCATCTAATCCAGCACTGTAAATGTTATGTCACAACTAACAAAGGTAATATGACAGCCTAGTATATCATAATTTTAAAAAGATAGCTATTATTGCTAAACATTCTGAAACCTCAAATACGGTGCTTAGTAGTTGATTTCAGGGTAAATATGGTGAAATTTAGACATAAATGTAGTGTGCCCCCTAAACTCAGATGCAGGCTGAGTTGGGGGGCAGGGGGGCATCTGCGCCCCTGGGCCGATCCCATAGTGGGCTACTTAGGGCTGTGTCATCTGCATATTTTTCCTTCAAAATGTCCCTAATAGGCTGCTAAGTCGAGTCTTGCCCCGGGGCTAAAATTTGCCTGCCCGCTCCTGCCTGTACTTTCTTCCCAGGAAGTAATAAATTACAGGCTTAGTTTTGCTACCCATCCCTCAGGTCTGGTTAAATCTTGGTAGCTGAAGTTTCTAAAAGCTTCATAAAATTCCTTTGACATGAGCCCTGTGTTTTACTTGAGGGACAAATATACTAATAAAAACTGTTCATAGAAAAACAAGTACTGATATCTAGCATTAAGCTAGAAAAAACAACAGCTTCCACTGCTCTATGAGAGTCATCATATCTAGGTCAACCTTTTGAAGGACTATATACTGGAAACAACTATACTAAACTATTCATGCTTTATAATGTAGTTAAATGTATCCCCATTTTATGCAATTAGTGATTAAAAGAGAAAAACTGAACCTGCAATTATTTAATGTATCTAAGTTTTTGTCATGTGTTCATATTTTGTATTTAGGCTTCAAATTAGCCGGCTGATTTTCTCTCCTGGCAGCATGAGGAATTACAGGGCAATATTAGAGAGATAAGCACCACGACTGCACTAACACCTTCCTTCAAGATATCCACCAAGGGACTAGAAGGAATACCATCTTTCAAGGCCCTGATCTCACTATGATCCAGTGTCTATGATGCACCTCACTAAATCTTATTCTAGAACAGGGCACCTAATACAATTTTATAACTGACTCATAACTAAATAGGAAAACCGATACAGAAGTATTTTGAATCGGTAAGTTCCCATAAACCAACTATTAAATTATGCCTTTTACAATAACTATACTGTAGATATAGATGTAATACCCATAATCTCACTCAATATCAAGACATACATAATAACATTTGCAGGATAACCCCACCCTTTCAAGCACCTGTTATGGCCTATAAATTGATTTGAGCAGCTTCCACTTCTGTATTTGTCTGAGAGGCATGTTGGTGTCAGTAGCTGAGAGGGGGTACTGGCACTGAATTGCTGTTTGGAGGCTTCTGGGGTACCTCTTTGGTAAGTTGGCTCTCAATTTAAAAACACATATGTATGGCCCAAATATATGGGACTCTCATTGTTTAGAGTAGGACCATCCTATTAGCAAAAGCGCCTTGGCATGGCGGATGGCTTAAACATACATTTGCAAATGTGTGCAACAAAGACTTTTGCATTTTTATCTACAGTAAAAATGGCAGATCTGTTGCTGGCTATAGCAGTGTGCTGGGGAAAAAATGTTGTGTGTATGTTCCTTGCAGGATAACCCCACCCTTTCAAGCACCTGTTATGGCCTATAAATTGATTTGAGCATCTTCCACTTCTGTATACATAATAACATGTAATGTATCTTAAAATATAATGGCACATAGATTACACTATGTGAAACACAGTCTAATCTAATTGGCATATAACTTTGTCTTTAAATCAGTCTAAGTGCTACTATTTATTAATTTCTATGACCTTAAACTTGATTGCTCCTGGACATCTACTCTTCATTAACTTTCTCCTCTGTTTAGTGTTTCAGATGAGAAAACAAAGAGCAAGGTAGAGCTACAGAAAATGGGAAAGTAAATGATGGTCAGCTGAGTCAGCACATAACCCAACATGCACCTAATCAATCAGACTTTCCCAAAGCCTTCAAATCTTTAGATGCTCTTTGAAAACCCATCTGTTTTTTAGACGTGACCTTATCCTCGATAACACTATTTACACTAATGCACCCTTGCAACTATCCCAATCTCCACTCTGAGCCACACTCACTCCTCTTATTTCAACTGTGCCCTCTTCCCTTTAGAATGTAAGCTCTCTAATGAGCAGGGTCCCCCATACCCTTTGTATTCATGTCTCAATTCATTTTGTCTGCCTTGTCTGTTCTTGTTTTACATATGTCCTGTTTTATGTATGTCCTTGCCTTTCCTACTGTACGGCGCTGTGGCGCTTTACAAATCGACGATAATAATAATAAGCATTTCTGGGTCACTAGCTGCAGCCATTTTCCGCAGGGTTTTATATTTCTCTCTGAAGACATCATCTCATTATCTTCTTATGTGCAGTCAGCAGAGATACCAACCAGAACACAGTGAATATAGGGCAGAGCAGGATGTGAGTGACAAATGTTTTCTGTAAAGCTCTGCGGAATTGGTGTCGCTATATAAATAAATGATGATGATGATAATGATGAACATAGGTCTGTGTATATATTTTCTTATCTTATAGACTTGGTAAATGGTGCTCAGAGAGTGGTGCTTGGGTTTCACTGAGGAGTACCTTCTTTGCATCACAACTATTTTCCGTGTTATTAGATCAATTACAGCAATAAGCAAGCATAGCAATACATTGCTGTCTTATTTATTCTGGAACAACTATCATGTACATGTTCAATACTGTATTTCCAAATGTCTAGCATTGTAGTGTATGTACACTTTGCCCTGTGATAATTTATATGTATGTATTACATTAAGGGGCATTACATTTTAAAGTTTCTTGCTGGTGCTATTAAACAGCGTTTGCAGGTGTACTGAAAATTTTATCAGTCACCTGTATAAAATAAGTGTTGCTGGGGCTATAAATCATAATCAGGCCTATTATTGTGTTTTTCTGTCACATACTATTGTATCGGGAGCACTTCAATAAGTATTCATGATTAGGTGTAATATTCCAGACACGGTCTGTTTTGTTGCTTTGAGTGTGGAACAATGTCAAATTTGTTTTCACAAGGTTTGCTGCTTCAGTGTTTTTAGACCTTTTGGTCAGATGTTGCTATTGTATACTGAAGTAAAATTACAAGCATTTCATAAGTGTCAAAGGCTTTTATTGACAATTATGTTAAATTTATGCAAAGAGTCAATATTTGCAGTGTTGAACCTTCTTTTTGAAGACCTGTGCAATTTGCCCTGGCATGCTGTCAATCAACTTCTGGGCCACATATTGACTGATGGCCACCCATTCTTGCCTAATCTATGCTTGGAGTTTGTCAGAATTTGTGGGTTTTGTTTGTCCACCCGCCTCTTGAGGAGTTTCCTGGCCATGGACCTAAAATCTCATTGTTTTAATGCCTGAGCCACTTAGTTATTCCTTTTGCCTTATGGCAAGGTGCTCCATCATGCTGAAGAAGGCATTGTTCGTCACCATACTGTTCTTGGATGGTTGGGAGAAGTTACTCTTGGAGGATGTTTTGGTACCATTCTGTATTCATGGCTGTGTTTGTGGCAAAATTGTGAGTAAGCCCAAACTGTATGCTGTTTGAGCTATTTTGCCATTCAGAACATTAGAGGAAGCATCAATCATATATCAATTATTGAGGCAATGATTATTTTTGCTGTCCCTGCTTTTTTATGAGCTCAAGTGTGTATACTTGTCTGCTTATCTTAGAGTGCACACCCACTTTCCAGGTATTAAATTAATCATGACAGTGATGGGAAATTGGGGGTGTCTGCATTACATGTGCCATTATTCTGTGTTTGAAGGTTTGTATTACAATGCTCAAAGTGCACCTAGAAATGTACTTTCCACAGAATTGTAACTTAAAGATGCAAAATGCATCCTATTAAAAATATCACATTAAAAGCATAGGAAGGTATCACATCTTCAGCACCTCTGTGGGAAAAAAGGAAAGTCCATTTAAATACACCCTCTCCAACACTTTATCTAATTTAAAAGATCTCATCCAGCAAAACAAAATCTTGTTTTGCGTGTTGGTGCAAAGATAGGTGTAGCCAAAGTCAAGGGATATGTGCAGTGTGAAAGGAGTCAACAAACTTAATGCAACTTGTACATATAGTAAATGTAGATAGTAGATATATAGTAAATGCTGAGATTTTTTGGGAGTTTTATGGGCATGGTTGAAATTGTGAAAAACTATTTGTGTTGTTGCCACTTAGTAAACTCATTATCACAAATCTGCTCAATCCACACATGAGATAGAATATTACATATTACCCACACAGTGTCACTATTTATGCTAACCAATAAAGTTCTGTTCATGCACTGTTGTCAATTGAAGATGCAAAGCTTTAAGTAAAGCTGTGTACACATTACAGAATATTAGTGCAGTTACAATTTCTGTAACAATTTTACTAACGACTGAAAGCCCTGATGAGCATGCAGATTTCTGTTGTACAGACATATACGATTTACCTTCAGATTCAACCATTTGCTGAAAAGCTTGTGACTCTGCACACTTTATAGAGATCAGCCTACACAGCTGTTTGTGAGTGCAAACACACTTCCACATTTGCCCAACATCGTTCCATCATTGATCGTGAGTTTTAGGGAGTTTATAAAACAAAATCAAATGATACGGTGTGCTTTGGTACCATAAAACACGATCATGGGAGTGTACACACTAATGCTATATCTTATGAAACAGTCATTTATTGAGTGATCAGCACAAAAAATTGGATGAAAAACCTGTGGTGTGTTCCAAGCTTAACACGTACCACTAACTGGCATTAACTGGGTATACTGTATGTAAATGATTGAATGTATGCCATGTAGGGAAAAGTGAATTTAAAAGGTATAATGGCTAATGCCCTTTAGACTTCACCTTAGGCAGGTAGGTTAGTGTGACAGAGCTATCTCTTAACAGCAGCTGCTTAGCCAGGTGTCAGCCATGCATACTAAATGGGGTCTCACCTGGGAACAGATGCTAAGGAATGTGGTCTGTACATTTTATTGACAAGGAGTACTTTTAATAAATCAATCTGATTTATTTCTTGAATTTTTTAATTTTTTCTAACAAACTCAACTGCAAAACTGCATATTTGTGCTTTTCTCTGATGGTTGAATCTGCAGTACTGAAAACCTTTTAAAAGAACCTTGAAAGTTTGGAATTATTATGCTATACTGAAGCTGATCTGAGCAGTGTTTAATGATTTAACAACTTGTGTTTTTGCAATACGGTGTAACTGGTAACTTCTGTTGCAGTTGAAATTTTGACGTAACACAAGACAGGGATATTAAATTGTGGGCTATAATGAAAATGAAAAAATGGCAACAATTGGATGTGGCTTTTAAGAAGACTATGATCAGTAGATGAAACGCGTTGCCTAAATTGTTGACCAAGACACTCTGGGAAGGAACAGAAAATTAAGCCTTCTCTCTGCAAAACTGCCAGAACAATCACTTTTACATATGAAACCTTTGTAACCATCCTGTTGGTTTCTATCTGGACAGCATTTCGGTGCACTTCGCCAACTTGAATATTTTCTGAGACTAGAGAGCCAACACAGACAAACATATCGTGGACACTGTGAGTGTAAACAATTTACTGACTCCTGATTAGCTTGTTACTGTTTTGGATGCACATCCTTAGCCTTTAACTAGATCTTATTATTCATCTACACATTTATTTATATGTTCATGAGGTGAAATTGCTATATGAGAGAGTGACTGTATTCTATAAACATCATTATCGTTGAGAGAAAAACAGTAATATATATTCATGTTTAAATTTTTATTTTAGTAATTTGTGGTTACATCCTGACCACCACAATAATAAACTAGCTGTAATACTGCATATTTGTGTCTGTCTTTAATTATTGAATCTAAAGTACTGGAAACCAGTTAAAAGATCCTTGAACATTTGAGGGTAAATGTATCAAGCTGTGAGTTATAGCAACCAATCAGAATTTAATTTTCATTTATTTAGTACAGTGTATAAAATGAAAGCTAGAATACGATCGGTTTCTATAGGCAACATCTCCACTTTTCAAACCCGCCGGAAACTTGAGTTTGATACATTTACCCCCTGGAGTTATTATGCAATACTCTGTCAGTAGAAAGAATGCCCTTGATCCAAGAAATTTCTCCAATTAACCAGTGAAAACTTTTATACCCTGTAGTCGCTGTGATATTTTTCCACAAATTCTTGATCTTCCCCAGCGTGGGAAAATCACATAATACAGTAGTTAGAGCTTGCGCAATGAACGTAAGTTTATTGTGTACCGGACCTCCTACTAGGTAGGAGGTGTTAGCGTCGGGTCCACAGTGTTTTTATTTTTCTACAATCAAGATTAAAGAGTCGTGGGAATTACAAATATGGGGCCCTCCTGGTCGAAGCAAAGAAGACTTCTGTCAACAAGGGGCCCCTTCTGGGTGAAGTACAGAAGAGATTGCCCAAGCATAAACGTTTGGAAGTATAAATATTCTGGGACTGGGGCAAGCACAAAGCTTTTGGAGAAGAAAGAAGACATCTTTGGTGAGTATTTGGGGTGTTTTTGTTTTTATTAAATAGATGTGGTGTAAATGAGGGTGGTTAGTGTGTTTATTGTGGGTTTTTTATTTTAAATAAATCTGTGGGGTGTTTACTAGGGTGTTGTTGTTTATTTAACATTTTTTTTTGTGAAACTACAGGTTCCAGCAAGATGTCATGGCATGTTGGCACTTGTGGTTCTCCAAGTGCCAACATGCCCTGGCTGCCATGGGTATGCTGGTGCTTGTAGTTATACAAGCAGCAGCATGGCCACACTGTTTTTGGCAAACTGGCTGGCTGGGACTTGTAGTTCCACAAAAGAAAATGGCGTCTGTTTATTATTTTAACACTTTTGCGCCGTTATTACCTTACTACCCACAGCCCAGGGGTAGTAGGAAGAGCCCTAGCACTGGGCTGGTTCTTTCTAGGGGGGGGGACCCGCTCGTTTTTTTCGGCGGACCCCACTCCCTAGGGAATCCAGCGCAGCGCTAAACAGTCTAGGGTTGGTTAGTCATTATGGCAGGGGGACCCCTGCCGTGTGTCCCACTGCTATAGTGCCGCCAACCCTGGCTGGTTTGCCTAGTGCTGGTAAAGTGAAAATTGGGGGGACCCCACGCAAAATTTTCCCCCAATTTTCACGGGACCAGCACTAGTCAGGCAGCACTAGGGTTAAGCATGAATAGCGGGGGGACCTCACTTTTTTTTTTTTCAACTTTTATCTATTCTTTAACATTTTAACACTGCCAGGACAGTGTAACAGTGATGTGTTTGTACAACACGCTGCTATAAAGCAGCGTGTTGTATCTGGCACGTTTTGAAGCAAACTCTCCTGAGTTTGCTTACTCGCAGCTTCATACATTGGAGACTTGTATAGCTGCAGTGGCAAACAGTCGGGAGTTTGATCTCTGGCGATTTTGCAAATAGCGATTTTGACAGAAGCAGAACTCTGGCGATTTTGCATGAAATCGCGGCTTCATACATCTGCGAGTTTCAACTCTCCCGAGAAAATCGCTGGATTTGCAAAATCGCACTTTGATACATTTACCCCCTGGAGGAGATCCGGAGACAGAGCATTCCGAAGAGGGGGGTAAGTATGATTTTTTTTTTATCACAGAAACAGCAGTTTATCGAAACTGCTGTTTCTGTGATCTGTTTTTCATAAATTTGAGAAATAGTTCAATCCTTATCCATGCGATAAGGATTGATAACTATTTTTCATTTTTGCAGAAGATTGATAAATGTGCCCCTTAATCAGTCAAGTTCAGGTAAGTTAAATATATAGTCCCTAATATATATATATATATATATATATATATATATATATATATATATATATATATAGAGCACAAATAGGATGCTTCTCCTGCGCTGCTTAAAGATTAGGGACAGGGTTTTGGTATGCAGCCTTCTTCCCTAGGGATTACCTATAATCTTCCCACAAATTAACATAAACAATTATCAGTATGGGAGTCAGGCGCAAAAAATGGGGGAGGGGATTGGAAGGGAGTAGGTAACAGGTGTCACAAACACAAATCTAGCGGATCAAATCAAACCAAAACAAAACAAAACAAAAAATGCACTTGAATGCTGACAATCAAATTAATAAAGTTCCAAAATATGTGAATAGTCAATTCCACAAGAACCTGTCCGTAATAATTTTCTCCACCAGCATGAGTTTCTTCTCATAAACTCCCAACTCTCTCCAAATTAACTCATACAGGAAGGGGGAGACAGGAACATATGTGGGTGTCCCGAGTGTGGTATTAGAACAGTCTTTGATAAAAACAGAATAAATTGGACTTACATTGAGTAAGCATTTAACATGCACATCAAGGTTTCTTTCTCCTAAACAGATAGATGCCCGCTGCTCATGGTAGGACTCGCGGATGAAGCACAAACTCCGCGTCTCACACTTACCGGTCTTGTTGTCATGTTGTCATGAACACCAGCACCCGGGGCCACCCACGGACCGCCGCCCCTCACCCCCCCCCCCCCCCCCCCCCGCGCGCAAAAAAAAGAAGAAAAGTTTAACAAATAAAAAAGAAATGTGGGCAGTGAGGGCCCGGGACCCCTGGCGAGCCTGGGCCCGGTACAAGAGTACCCCCTATACCCCCCTGATGGCGGCCCTGGCAGCAGGCAGCACAATTCAGTGAGTGAGAAATAGGGACGGTGCGAAAATGTTTCTTTTAGTTGCAATTAATTTCTTGTTTCTATTTAGAGAAGTGTGTTGATTTGTCTTTTGATTTTTTTTCTTGTCTTAGCAAATTTAAAAATAAATAATCAAGTTTCCTTTTGGTTAGTCTTTCTATAGGTATTAGTAAAAAGTTCATTAGATTTTTTATAAATGAGCGTAATTATTAATAAGAATGACAAGGAGACTGGATAGATACTGCCCCAGTACCTGTCTGTGGTCTGTGGTCACTGCAGAGAATCAGATCAGGGACCTAGAATACCAGCATCAAGTACTAATACCACCAGTAGCATTTCTCACACAGAATATGGTGTTAGGCAACCTTGGGCTGCTTGGAGCATTCTCACAACCATGAAGAGACTCAGGTTCTGGTGTCAATATTGACATTCTAGACTTGTCTAGTCCAAGTTTGGAGGATGACAGTTTCAGTAGAGAGTGTTGTCACCTCCATGTGAGTCTCAGACAAAGTGAACACTTCACTTCTTTTTCTACTGATGGGAACACATTTTATCTGATATTACAAGCATTGCTTGTGGGAGGCGTAAATGTGTCAGGAGTCGCAAATCTTGCTTTTGTCTTGTAACAGATTTGGCAGCACAAGCTTGATTGGGGGTGTTAGCAACTGACATATGCCCTCTGCAGCCTCTGGGACGGCTAATACTACATGTGATGATGGCATCACTTGCATTGTAGCACCTATCAGAAGGGACGAAGCTTCTGACAAGGTCATCAGAGCCAAAGCTAGCCCAGTGCAACTGCCTATCTGGGCCGGACTGACCATCTGGCACTTCTGGAAAATGCCAGAAGGGACGAACGGATGGGCCGGCCTGACTCCTCCTGTCTTTGTGGTGACTGGTTCCTCCCCAGGAACCAGCAACCTCTGTTGCGCGCTCCTCAGCTCCTTCCCCCGTTATGCTCTGCACTGTTACACTGGTGAGTTTCCTGGTTTTTTTTTTACTGAAGGGGGGGTCGCGGGGGGTACCGCGATTTTAGCAGGGGGGGTGTCACGGGGGTGCCGCGATATTCGCCTGAGGGGGGGCTGCGGAGGGTGCCGCAATTTTTGTTTGGGGGGGGATCAGAAGTGTGAAAAAGCCAGGGGGTAGGGGGTGCTGGGACAGGGGATGAGAGAGCCAAAGGGGAAAGGGTGCTGTGAGAGGGGTGAGAGAGCCAGGGGTTTGGGGGTGCTGGGAGAGGGGTGAGAGAGCCAGGGGAAGGGGGTGCTGGGAGAGGGGGTGAGAGAGCCAAAAGGGATGGGGGTGCTGGGAGAGGGGGTGAGAGAGCCAAATGGGAAGGGGGTGAGAGAGCCAAAGGGGAAGGGGGTGCTGGGAGAGGGGGTGAGAGAGCCAAGGGGTAGGCGGTGCTGGGAAAGGGGGTGAGAGAGCCAAAGGGGAAGGGGTGCTGTGAGAGGGGTGAGAGAGCCAGGGGTTAAGGGTGTTGTGAGAGGGGTGAGAGAGCCAGGGGAAGGGGGTGCTGGGAGAGGGGGTGAGAGAGCCAAAGGGGATGGGGGTGCTGGGAGAGGGGGTGAGAGAGCCAAATGGGAAGGGGGTGAGAGAGCCAAAGGGGAAGGGGGTGCTGGGAGAGGGGGTGAGAGAGCCAAGGGGTAGGCGGTGCTGGGAAAGGGGGTGAGAGAGCCAAAGGGGAAGGGGGTGCTGGTTGAGGGGGTGAGAGAGCCAGGGTGGTGGGGATGCAGGAAGAGGGATGAGAGAGCCGGGGGGTAGAGGGTGCAGGAAGACGTGTGAGTGCCAGGGGGGTAGACGGTGCAGGTAGACATGTGAGAGAGGCAGGGGAGTAGGTGGTGCAGGAAGATGTGCGAGAGTCAGCGGAGAAGGTGGTGCAGGGGGTTAAGTGAGAGGGACAAAGGAGAAGATGGGGCAGGAGTATAGGTAAAAGAGAGTGTAAAGGGAGAGACATCTTAAGAATGGGAATGTCAGGGATGCAGCCATCATAAAACACAAGTAGTAATGAAGAATGGAAATGCACAGAGGGGACAAGTGTTAAAAAAAATAAAAAAATCAAGCCTTCATACTCCATTCACTTAAATTTTCCATACCCCCACTTCTAAATTTCTGCTTCGACCTCTGCCCTCTGTTCCTGCTCCCGACTGCCTGTGTGGGCTGACAGCTGCTGATCCCTCCTTGCCCAGCGCCCAGTAGGAGAACAGAAAACAGGATGCCATAATCAGGTAAGTTCATATATTTTCTCGTGTGCAATGTGTTTTTAACCATCCTTTCTTGAACTGGGGACACTACAGCGTATCTAATAATGTTTTGCTCATTATTTCGCAGTAATGTTTGTTGCATATTTATCTGTACAGAGATTTTTAATTAAGAGGAAAAAACATTGCTTGCCATAAATTTTATCAGTGATTGTGTCAATATATCTATTTTTGTTTGCATTGTAAATGATGTATTAAGCTGCTCTTGAGACTCACACTCAGTATCTGATATGCTGTACCAATTTTTATTTGTGAATGAGTTTTTGTCTAGGCACTACTAATGATTTGGAGGCATAATGTTATTTGGGGTCCCTATTGTGGCATAATATGATTAGGAGGCACTGTTGTGACATAATATGATTTGTGGGCACTACTGTATGGTATATGTTTTGGGGGCACTACTATGCCATAATATGATTTGTGGGCACTTCTGCATGACCAAATATGAATAGAGGGTAATACTATGTGGCATAATATGACCATGGGGCACTACGATGTGGCATAATATGAACTGGGCACACTACGGTGTGGCATCATATGAACTTCTGTCAAAGGCAAGTTTTTCATTGTTGAATATGATGGAAGCCCAAAGAAGTTTCTGTATCGGGGCCCAAAATTCCTCTTGTCGGCTCTGTCTGTGAGTCAAGGGGGTAGACGTCTCCAGGTAAATTATCTAAATGTTTCCTATCTAATCAAACTGATGGATCACATCCAATTATCTCTCACCCACCTCCTCTATCCCCCTTAATTTATATACTGTGTTATTTAAAATGAATAGAAAAGACACATATCCAGTTACTGTAGTAAAAGCAAATATTTTTCTCTGACATTTTGCTGTAGATGGAAATACTTTTAATGCAGCCGTGTGGGTTCAAATGATCATTCAATAGTTATGTTTTTTTTAGATATATGTTAGAGTTTTATTTCATGTGGAGTGATTCATGAAAATTCTGCCGTTACTATTTAATTGAGGGAAAAGGGTACCTGTTACCTATATGTGTGTAAGTATTCTGTTCTTTGTTGCTATTTTGTGGGAGATTTGAAAAAAGCAAAACATTGGTTTCCTACAGTGGCGCCTGTATAATTGGTGGTATTGTTGTAGTATGGGGTGGCGTGCTGGTGGCAATGTTATAGTGTGTTTGGGGCTTAGTATTGCTAATAAGTAGGAGTGGGTATTGCTATAATGTGGGAGGTGATGCCGGATGCTGTAATGTGGGGGGTGATGCTAGATGCTGTAATGTGGGGGGTCATGCTGGATGCTGTAATGTGGGGGGTCATGTTGGACGCTGTAATGTGGGGGGTGATGCCGATTGCTGTAATGTGGGGGTGATGCTGGTTGCTGTAATGTGGGTGGATATCGATGTAGCATGAGTGTGTGTGGGGGGTTATTTATTGCTGTAATTTGGGTACTAATAATGTATTGTCATGGTATTTATTGAGCCTGGAGCCCACAACACGTGGACCTGTGTGCTTTAAATGCCAGGGCTGATTTTTAGTCCCAGTCCGGCCCTGCTGCCTACACACACCAGTGCTGTAGGATCTCTTCCCAACACAAGGCAGCAGCGTACAAGTTAGCAGTTAGAGTCAGTTCCTATTTTTTATAATGACATGGCAGTTACAGGTCTGTGTAAGGAACTTTGCTGTGTATGTTACAAAAGTGTGTTTCTTTTGGTTAACAGGATCTTAACACACTGCTGCATTTTCAGGCAGAAAACATGTACATCGCTCTCCTTGAATAATTTCAACCTATGAAGTGTGAGTTCAAGCAGCGATGTACTCTGAATGAATCCATTCAGCCACATGCATATTTGGGTTCTGATGCAGGTAATCTGCAATAGTTTTGAGCACAAATTAGTGTATTTACAGACACTGCTTTGGTTGCCTTCCTCCTTGTTTTAACACTGACTGTCACTGATAAACTGTCAGCTTGATTTCAACAGTGGTTTCATACTATCAATGTGCCTGTTTTTCGGCTACCTTCCTAAATGGACCAGTGTATTGTGTTGTAAATCTGTGAGAGATATTATGCTATCAGTAACTGTTTAGTAGCTGTACCATATATTTAAAGTTAACCAGTCCCTTAACAGAATTTTTCCTGCTATACTCCTGCTGAAAAATGCCGGTGTCTTTTTTTTTTACCACTACTTGAGTAATTACACTGTTGTTAGGCATGATGCAGTGTCATCTCTATTGCCTCTGTCAGTCCCCATTACAGGGTCTGATGTAGGAGTGGATGGACCGTTTACATCAACTTTACATTATTTTGGGAGGTTTGTGTATGTGTTTTATGTAGTTTATTGTTTACAGCTTGGTTTTAGAGGTTAATTGATTAATGATTAATGTTATAAAGTTGATGCATTTCTTTGTGAATTTAAAACAATAAGCTAAAATAAAATTAATGGGTAAATGTATCAAACCTTCTAAAAGTGGAGATGATGCCTATAGCAACCAAACAGATTCTGGCTATCATTTATCTGGTACATTCTAGAAAATGATAGCTAGAGTCTGTTTGGTTGCTATGGGCTATGGGATACTTTTCCCCAATGGGAATGTACTTACTAGATGCAAATATATTGTGCACCTTTAATAAATATTTGTATTATTTCTGTATCTTAAACCAATAATTTTCTTCCTCCACCGATCACCTTCTTGTGGTTATACTTACAAACTGCAGACATATATCAAATGTTGTATCACAGAATCTGCTCATTCTTTCTTTGCAGGAATTCCTTGATTTATTCTTCCCATGTATATCAATTAGGTATGTAAAAAAAGGGAAATATTTCTAGAGTGATAAATGTTTTAAAACCGTATTTTAATATTTATCATGTACAAAACATATGAAACTTAAAAAACATACAATTGGTAGATCTCTGAAGATACAATTAGAGTAAACAACTCTAGTGGGAGGCAATAGACTAAAGTGTATGCTTGCAAATGCAAGAAGCCTGACAGGTAAAATGGGGGAGTTAGAACTAGTAGCAATGAATGAGCAGTATGATATTATAGGTATTACGGAGACCTGGTGGGATGATACACATGACTGGGCAGTCAACTTAGAAGGCTATTCTCTCTTCAGGAGGGATAGGGTAAATAAAAGGGGAGGAGGAGTATGTCTTTATATTAAGCCAGAATTAAAACCAAGTATTCAGGAAGTTATATACGAGAATATTGGTGATAATATAGAGGCATTGTGGGTGGAAATATCCAGCGGAGGAAAAAGTTTAGAGAAGTTTCTGATAGGGATATGCTATAAACCGCCAGATATTAGTACGATTGAGGAAGCCCAACTTCTACAGTAAATTGAAAAGGCTACACAACTAGGTCAAATTTTAATTATAGGGGATTTTAATTATCCGGACATTGATTGGAGTACTGAGACCTGCGGTACAGCTAGGGGAAATAGGTTTCTGAGCACGCTAAAAGACCATTACATGTCCCAATTAGTTGAGGAACCAACTAGGAACCGGACTATACTGGACCTAGTAATAACAAACAATGTAGACGTAATATCAAATATTTAAGTAAAGGAGCACTTGGGAAACAGTGATCACAATATGGTCTCATTTGAAATTAGTTTCCAGAAACATTAGTATAAGGGATCAACTAGGACTTTAAACTTTAAAAAGGCAAATTTTAATATGCTAAAGGAGTCTATAAAGAGCATAGACTGGGACAAAGCCTTTGAAGGAAAAAATACGGAAGAAATGTGGGCTGTCTTTAAAATGTTGTTGGAAACATACACGTATAAGTTCATTCCTATGGGAAATAAATGTAAAAGAATTAAGTCTAAACCAATGTGGCTAAATAAAAAGGTAAGGGAAGAAATGCAAAGGAAGAAGCGTGCATTTAAATTGTTTAAGTCTGAAGGGTCAGAGGAGTCCTTCCATAGGTACAAGGAATGTAATAAAACATGCAAAAAGGAAATTAGATTGGCTAAATTAGAAAATGAAAGGCACGTTGCAAAAGAAAGTAAGACAAACCCCAAAAAGTTTTTTTAAGTATATAAATGGCAAAAGGATTAAAAAAAATAATATAATATAGGACCCCTAAGAAGTGAGATGGGTGAATTGATAAATGATACTAAGGAAAAAGCAGAGATATTAAACACGTTCTTTTCTTCAGTATTTACCAGAGAGGAACAAATGGCAGGAGTAATACATAAAAATGGAAATGAAACCATGCCATTAATTAATACTTGGTTGTCAGAGGAAGAAGTCAAAAGGCGACTGAAGAATATTAAGATAAATAAAGCTCCAGGTCCAGATGGCATACACCCAAGGGTCCTTATGGAGTTAAACTCGGAAATAGCTAGACCGCTATTCTTAATTTTCAGAGATTCAATCTCATCAGGCTCAGTACCAAGGGATTGGCGAATAACAGATGTGGTGCCGTTGTTTAAAAAGGGGACGAGATCACAACCAGAGAATTATAGACCTGTAAGCCTGACATCAATAGTGGGGAAACTACTGGAAGGTATTTTAAGGGACAGTATTCAGGATTACTTGGTACGCAATAAAATTATTAGTGGGAATCAACATGGATTTGTGAGGGATAGGTCATGTCAAACTAATCTAATTAGTTTCTACGAGGAAGTTAGTGGGAACTTAGACCAGGGCAGGACAGTAGATGTGGTCTACTTAGATTTTGCAAAGGCCTTTGATACAGTGCCACACAAGAGGTTGGTTTACAAAATAAGGGAACTGGGTCTAGAAATCAAAATTTGTACTTGGATCGAAAACTGGTTAGAGAATAGGGAACAGAGAGTTGTGATAAATGGAACATTTTCTAATTGGTCAAAAGTGGAGTACCTCAAGGTTCCGTGCTGGGACCACTCCTTTTTAATATATTTATTAATGACCTTGGTGATGGTTTAGAGAGTAAAGTTTCTATTTTTGCAGATGACACTAAACTATGTAAGGTAATAAAATCAGAGCAAGATGTAGCTTCTCTACAGAGGGACTTAAATAAACTGGAGGATTGGGCGGCTAAATGGAATATGAGGTTTAACACAGATAAATGTAAGGTTATGCATTCAGGGATCAAAAACAAGAACGCAATCTATAAATTAAATGGAATTAATTTGGGAGAATCTATAATGGAAAAGGATTTGGGAGTGCTCGTAGACAGTAGACTTAGCAATAGTGCTCAATGTCAAGCAGCAGCTGCAAGGGCAAACAAAGTATTGGCATGCATAAAAAGGGGCATAGATGCAAGGGATGACAGTGTAATTTTGCCACTGTATAAATCGTTGGTAAGACCTCATCTTGAATATGCAGTACAGTTCTGGGCACCACTCTATAAAAAAAGATAATTTGGAACTAGAAAGTGTTCAGAGAAGGGCGACAAAATTGATAAAGGGTATGGAGTCATTAAGTTATGAGGAAAGGTTAGCCAGTTTAGGCATGTTTACTTTAGAAAAGAGGCGTCTAAGGGGAGATATGATTACTATGTACAAATACATTAGGGGTCAATACGGAGAGCTTTCATGGGAACTTTTTACCCCAAGGACCATACACAGGACACGTGGTCATCCCCTAAGGTTAGAGAAGAGGAAATTTCACAACCAGCAAAGGAAGCGGTTCTTTACAGTAAGGGCAGTCAAGATATGGAATTCATTGCCAGGGAAGGTTGTGATGGCAGATTCAATAGATATGTTTAAGAAAGGGTTAGACAAATTTTTAGCGGAAAGGTGTATCCAAGGATACGACCGTTAATTTAAAATAAAGGATAGTAGTGGATATAGAGTAAAAATTGGATTGCAATATTGCGTCTGGGGGGATTTTCAAAATTGAAACAGATGGGCGGTTGCCTACTCTGGATTAATTTCAAATATAAGTGCAGGATCGCAGGAGATCCAAAATAGGTTGAACTTGATGGACTGGTGTCTTTTTTCAACCTCATCAACTATGTTACTATGTTACTATGTAACTTCCTACCAGACGGAGGTATATAACATAAAAGCTCCTGGGAATGCTACAATGTCTTTTTCCACCAGATGCTAGTAGTTCAGGTGGAAGTATTCATCTGTACCAAATCTGAGAAAGGGTTCTATCACCTGCTTCTCCTTGTTCACTGCTTGCCTCGAACATTGAATTCTCTCCAGTTACCACTTGTCTACCACTTGGTGTTCCATCTCAGTTCACGTGCTACAGCAAGTCTCCATATATCTTCCCTACCTGGAATCAGTAATACATTCATACTACAATGAGTTCAATTCCTTGGGAAATATAAGTACCTGTGAGAATATTGCTGTCTACAGGAACGGCGGCTTACTATAGGTGAATACCTCTCCAGTCTCTGTTACTAAGAATGTAGAAAGTGTCAATGGGAGACATTGTACAGTGGTGAATGAATCAAAGGAGTCCACAGGAACAAGATCATTAATGAAGTCCTTGAATTCTATTTTGAACAGTTCAAAATAATAGGATAAGAAGTCCTGGAATTCAACATATTCTTCGAAAAAGGAATGACTCTTGAGGCATCACTGTAAAGGAAAGTTATATGAAAGCTCATATTCATCTTTTTGATGAACCACAAAATGGGGTACACATTATCTGCTCTCCTTATTGATGGCTCTGTATGTTTTCTGTTCCATTTATGAACTTTCAATATTGGACTATTCTCATTTCTATGGAATCATATATATGAAATTGATCTTAAAATGGTATGCTTAAAGAAATTAATCTTTGCAATCTGTCAATATATATAATGTAATGTCATACAAAATATATAACACCATCCATTATACAAATAATTTTATTGTGGTGAATGTAGTTTGTTTTGAACAAACACGCTGACTACATGTCTAGGTTAGGAACAGCAGCCATTTGACATGCTTACCTTTGAGTTCAGGTGCATAGCACACAAAAAATTGACAGGTGAGCACATGATATAAATTAATTTCCTTTAATACATTCCTAAAATCTATCTCTGTGGAACTATAAAGTACAGTCATGTCCAAAAGTTTTGAGAATGACACAAAGAATGTCACAAAGTCTTCTGCCTCAGATTTTATTATGGCAATTTGTATATTCTCCAGAATGTCATGGAGAGTGATCAGATGAATTGCATTTAATTTCAAAGTCCCTCTTTGCCATGACAATGAACTTTATCCCAAAACAACATTTCCACTTTTTTTTTAGCCCTGCCACAAAAGGACCAGCTGACATCAGGTCAGTGATTCTCTCGTTAACACAGATGAGAATGTTGATGAGGACAAGGCTGGAGATTACTCTGTCATGCTGATTAAGTTAGAATAACAGACTGGAAGCTTTAAAAGGAGGGTGGTGCTTGGAAGCACTTTTCTTCCTCTGTATACCATGATTACCTGCAAGGAAACACATGCAGTCATCATTGCTTTGCACAAAAGGGGCTTCACAGGCAAGAATATTGCTGCTAGTAAGATTTCACCTAAGTAAACCATTTATCGGATCCACAAGAACTTCAAGGAGAGAGGTTCAATAGTTGTGAAGAAGGCTTCAGGGCTCCCATGAACGTCCAGCAAGCACCAGGACCGTCTCCTAAAGTTTATTCAGCTGCAAGATTGGGGCACCACCAGTGCAGAGCTTGCTCAGGAATAGCATCAGGCAGGTGTGAGTGCATTTGCACGCACAGTGAGGCGAAGACTTTTGGAGGAGGGCCTGGTGTCAAGAAGGCCAGCAAAGAAGTCACTTCTCTCCAGGAAAAACATCAGTAACAGTCTTATATTCTGCAAAAGGTACAGGGTTTGGACTGCTGAGGACTGGGGTAAGGTCATTTTCTCTGATGAATACCCTTTCAGATTGTTTGGGGTATCCGGAAAAACGCTTGTCCTGAGAAGGAAAGGTGAGCGCTACCATCAATCCTGTGTCATGCCAACAGTAAAAGCATCCTGAGACCATTCATGTGTGGGGCTGCTTCTCAGCCAAAGGAGTAGGCTCACTCACAATTTTACCTAAGAACCCAGCCATGAAAAAAGAATGGTACCAAAATATGCTCCAAGAGCAACTTCTCCCAACCATCCAAGAACAGTTTGGTGATGAACAATGCCTTTTCCAGCATTATGGAGCACCTTGCCATAAGGCAAAATTGATAACTAAGTGGCTCGTGGATCAAAACATCAAAATGTTGGATCCATGGCCAGGAAAATCCCCAGACCTTAATCCCATTGAGAACTTGTGGTCAATCCTCAAGAGGCGGGTGGACAAACAAAAACCCACAAATTCTGACAAACTTCAAGTATTAATTAGGCAAGAATGGGCGACCATCAGTCAGTATGTGGAAAATTGAAGAGGTCTTCAAAAAGAAGGGTCAACACTGTAAATATTGACTCTTTGCATAAACTTAATACATTTGTCAATACAAGCCTTTGACACTTATGAAAAGCTTGTAACTTTACTTCAGTATACCATAGCAACATCTGCCAAATAGGTCTAAAAAAACTGAAGCAGCAATCTTTGTGAAAACCAATACTTGTGTCATTCTCAAAACTTTTGGCCATGACTGTACACTTATTGTTGGAATATTGGACTCAATAGGGCATCCACTTTAAAAAGGATGCTACAATTTCTCCTCTATCCTTATATGAAAAGAATACTGGAACACCATTGCAAATCCTAATTCTTTAATTTTTTTAATTTTTTTATTTAAGGTGCTATTTTGAGTATGGTGGCTCGTTTTAGTATTAGCAGGTTAGCATCTTGGTTTTTGAATACTTATTTCTTGTTCATTTGAAAAACTTCTCAAGAGAGGTTTGCCACTTTATGTGGGGTACTTTTCTAAAATAAACTGGATATGTTGACTTTGTAAGGACGCTGTAGAGAATACACTAATTGAGATGCCAATGTATTACGTGAATATTTGTATGCTTAAATTGCAAACTACAACAATGACAACTGAAGAACAAAATAGGAGAACAGAAATGTTGATGAAGATTAGAATAGTCAGAGGCCAGGTCATTGATAAGTAACAGTTCATGTCTCAACCGTAATCAATAAAGTATCATTCACAATGCTCCTTTGTCTCATTCGTTTCTGTTCTTACCCCAAAGTACCTTAAGTGCCCCCAATTAACCCAAATTATAAACAACAATTTAATTACAGGCAATACGTGACTTTAATTAAATTGCCATTTTAAATCTGGCCAGTAATATTATCAAAGATTTGCCAGAATCGCACTTTGATACATTTACCCCCTAAAGTTAAATATAGAAACAAACAGGACTAATCATTCCCTCTATGATTTTCTAAACCTCCACATGGCATCTACTTAATAGTTAACTGAAACATCTTTTACATTGCTTTCATAGCTTTCACACCCTTTAAATTCCAGCCAATACTATACGTTGCATTCTTCTGTCTGACTTGTCAATACCATGACTTTGTCCCCTGCAATCAGTGATGAATACTGCAGTTTAACTGCAAGTTTTGTTTTCCCATATGCTGTTAATATTTATAGTGATGTCCCTTAATTTTCAGAATTACACTTCACCCATATATATACTCTTCTACGTACCCTCTGTATTCCTCATCTTCTGTCATAACCTCATCCCAGGAATGCCTGCAAGATTTCTCCCACACAGCCCTTACTCTACCCTTACTCTAAGAAATTATCTAAGCTGATTTATCAAACTTTATTCAATCTTTATACTCTTTAAAGTTATTGAAGGCCCACTTCCTGAAAGAAATCATTTGTCTCCATTATTTTTATGCAAATTTTCCTTAAGACTAAACAACCCTCCATTCCAAACCTACTAGCATTTCCTCTATATCTGTCAATAAGTAAATCTGACTCTTTGGGGGGTATTCAATTGTTCCAAAGTTCGAGCGCAGAAAAAATATTACCGTTAATACGGTAATCTCTCGCTGGATTTCATCTCGCAGCTCCCTGAGCTACGAGCTGAAATCCAGCGAGTAAATTACCGTATTAACGGTTTTTCCATGCAGGATTACCGTAATAACGGTAATCCTGCGCGGTCCGCGGGATTTTCGGCAATCCTGTGGACAATTGAATATGCCCCTATGTAATGTGTTTTTAACATTAATTTACAGGTCTCAATGAAGGACTGGCACTTTATAAATACTGTAGATGATAATATTAATAATGATAATAATTATTACAATGACTTGGTTATAGCTCTTTAGCGACTTTTTGGTCTCAAACTTCTCTCTAAATTAAATTTTTAAATGTTTGAAGTAAAATCTCTAACACCATCTTAGACACAATTGATAAACTTCTCAGTATTACTAGAGCTGTTCACTGACCCCCGTGTTTTGGTTTTGGATCTGGATTAAGTTGGTGTTTTGGTTTTGGTTTCGGCAAAACCGCCCTTGTGTGTTTTCATTTTAGTTTTGGTTTTGGAACTGTATTTTTTATTTAAAAAATATGCAAAATCACATAATTGTGTTCTTTTTTTTTGTTCCTACATAATTAGCACTAATTTCCAGTCATTTCCAGTCAATTTTGACCACCTCACAGGTTGGATGCTCAGCGACAGAGCAATGACACAAACACATGGCGGTTCATAGCACATCTAGGAAACATTGCCACACAGCAGATACAGAAAAGAAAAGTGTTGCAAGATGGAATTGTCCTTGGGCCCTCCCATCCACCCTTATGTAAGATATCCCTGAAGAACTGCCAAACTTATGTAGACATAGGAATTGATATTACAACTGGAGTGGCATTAGATCTGCTTCAGAAAGACTGTGACACAGAACATGTGGGCAGCATGGAATTTGTCATTTTGGAATATGCTGCATTGACAGAGATTTAAACTAACATATAAATGCAGTTGAGGAGAAAGTACTTAAGTTAAAACATGACCCACCGGATGAGACCTGGGACATAAGAGAGCTTGTACACGAGAGATACACTGTGCTTCCGAAGAATAATACAGAGGAGGATGCAGGACAATAAATATGTTCAGTTTAAAGAACAGCTAAGAGTCCTGAGAAAAAAAATGGGTGTGTCACTGGCCCCTGCAGATGAAGCTTTGGAAGATGGAGATGAGGAGATCGCCGTCACCCAGAGCACTGAGAATTTCACTTGTCCCATAAAACAGTTGGAGTTGGTGAACCCAGTGAAAAACAAAGTACAAGAGAGAAGCAATTGAAAAGGTGATTGAAAACAAACTTCAGAAAGGAAATCCACCAGGTGTCCAATTGTCTGTGATCACTCTGACATATATTAACAATATATTGGATCTTGTTCCAGACAATGCTCTAAAAAGAGCCATTGACATTCACAGCAAAAAGTAAGGTCATAACTGAGCTTTGAATCAGCCCCAACCCCCAAAAAATTTAAATATAGCTAGGTACCTTTGACATAAAGTGCAGATTACAAACTCTTTGTGCAATATTGATGAAACACAAGCAAAGTGGAAGGTTTTTAGTAATACATATACACGTCTATTTAGATATCCATGATTACATTACTTCTGCAAGCAATGCTGTTCCTTGTTAATATAACTGTTGTCTTTATACCATAAATTTTTTTTATAATCCTCCACCATTCTTTAGATGTTGATTGTGGGATCAGGTGGAGTTACAGCAGCCATGTCACAAATTTTGCTCAATTCTTTTAAAGTAGACCAAACCATATGTCAAAATGTTGTGCTGAGTCATCAATGTGTGGCTTAGGAAATCTAAGTTTTGCAAAGCACAAAAGAGTTTATAGCACATGTAGGTAACATTGGCACGCAGCGGTAGCTGAAAGTAAATGTGGTGCAAGATGGAATTGTTGCTGGGCCCTCCCACCCACCTTTATAATGGATTTTAAAAAAGATATGCACACTTTAACAAACCAAGCACTTCAGCAAAAGGACTGCCACATTTGTGGCTGAAGTGCTTGGTTTGTTTGGGCCCCCACAAAACAAGCTAACAATGGGCTTAAGGCACTTAAGCTAACAGTGCTGTTGTTACGATTTTGATGCCTTAGTCAGTATTAGCACAGGCTTACCTAGCGCGCGGAGTCTAACGGCCTTCCGGTCTTCACCAAGAACCACCGCAAGGTAGTGTGGGCTTAGCTGCCGAAGAACCGCAGGTCGCGGCCCCCAGATTAGCCTACTGACGTAAGGGAGAAAGTTCTAAGTGATGGCAGGCAGACAAGAAAATAGACAATGCGGTGCAAGTACAGGCACTAACCGTTAATTCCAGGCGTAGTAGGTCTGGAACAGTAGCCGGTAGATGCACGGAGGCAATGGGTGCGTGGCAGGATCCAGAGAATAGTTGGTAACACAGCCGGGTCGGTACACAGAAGGTATCAGGTATACGGTGCCAGAGGGAGATCCAGAGAATAGTTGGTAACACAGCCGGGTCGGTACACAGAAGGTATCAGGTATACGGTGCCAGAGGGAGATCCAGAGAATAGTTGGTAACACAGCCGAGTCGGTACACAGAAGATAGTCCAGTTGCGTAGTGCCAGGGATAAGCCAAAGAATAGTCAGGTCACAGCCAGGTAGGTACACAGGAGTAGGAGGAATAGAGGGGTTAACAGGGAGCAGGTTCACAGGAGTCAGGACACAGGAACTGTAGCCAGGAACAGGAAACACATTGCTCTGACACAGGCAGCGTGTCAGAGCAGGGGAGATATAGGAGTTTGAATTCCCCGCCCAGGAGTCACATGATCAGCAGCAGAGAGAACCCGGAAGTGCGGCAGCGCTAACAGAAGAAGCGCTGAAGAGATGGACACCGCTGTCAGCTCCCGCTGACAGAGCAGCGGAACGGGAACAAGGTAAGTTCCTAACAGTACCCCCCCCTTCAGGGGTGGCCTCCGGACAACCTATAAGGCTTTAGAGGGAACTTGGTATGGAATTTCTTCAACAAACTCGGAGCATGAAGGTCTCGTGCAGGAATCCAAGAACGCTCTTCAGGACCGTAACCTTTCCAGTCAACCAGGAACTGCAAGGAACCTCTGGAAATCCGAGAATCTAGAATCTCCTTCACCTCAAATTCCTGATCTGGTGCAGAAATAGCAGCAGGAGGTCTTCTTGAAGAGAAGAATTTGTTAACAACAAGTGGTTTGAGAAGGGAAATGTGGAAGACATTGGGAATCCTCAAGGTAGGGGGTAATTTTAATCTAAAGGCCACCGGATTAATGACCTCAATGATCTTGAAGGGACCGATAAATCGGGGAGCGAATTTCCTAGAAGGAACCAACAAGCGAAGATTCTTTGTAGACAACCACACTTTGTCACCAGGAGTAAGTAGTGGAGACGGTCTTCTTCTTTTGTCAAATGCTTTTTTACTGATGTCAGAGGTGTGAAGTAATTTGCGTTTGATAAGATCCCACCTAGACGAGAAGTCCGATAGAAGGGAATCCACTGCAGGAACCCCAGAAGCGGTTAACTCTTTGAAGGGTGGAACTTTAGGATGAAATCCCTGAAGAGCAAAAAAGGGAGAAATGGAGGTAGAGTTGTGTGAATTATTATTGTGGGCGAATTCTGCCCAAGGTAATAAATCAACCCAATCAACCCAATCAACCCAATCATCATGTTTAGCTGAAATGAAACATCTGAGGAATTTCTCCAATTCTTGATTCGTCCTTTCCGTGAGACCATTACTTTGCGGATGATATGCAGAAGAGAAATTTAACTTAATTCCACAAAGACGAGAAAAGGCCCTCCAAAATCTTGCCACGAACTTAGTTCCTCGATCAGAAACGATAATATCTGGACAGCCATGTAGGCGGAAAATTTCTTTAATGAAGAGTTGAGCCAGAATAGGAGCAGAAGGGAGACCTTTTAATGCCACAAAATGAGCGGCTCGGGAAAGGCGATCGGTGACCACCCACACTACTGAGAACCCTCTGGAGGAGGGTCAATCTGTGATAAAATGCATGGAGAGATGACTCCAAGGTCGATCCGGAATTGGCAGAGGCTGCAGCAGACCGTATGGAGCTTGACGAGGAACTTTATTCTGAGAGCAAGTGGAACACGCCGTCACAAACTGTCGAACGTCCGAACGGATAGCCGGCCACCAATAACTACGGGAGATAAATTCCAAGGTCTTCTTTATACCGGCATGACCAGAAAAACGGGAGGCATGAGCCCATTTAAGGAGTTTAGTTTGGAGATGTGGAGGAACCAAAGTCTTCCCGTGAGGAATGATCACCTGAGTAGGAGTAGTAGCCAAAATACATTCTGGATCTAGAATAGACCTAACACTCTCTTCTTCGGTATCCATAGAATCAAAGGAACGAGAGAGAGCATCAGCCTTCTTGTTCTTGGACCCTGGTCTGAAGGTAATGATCATATTAAATCGTGAAATAAAGACCATCTGGCCTGACGGGGATTGAGGCAGGATGCAGTTTGTAGATAAAGCAGGTTCTTGTGATCCGTAAAAATAGTAACAGGAAATCTGGCTCCCTCCAAATGATGTCTCCAGGCCTCCAAGGCCAATTTGATAGCAAGTAGTTCTCTGTCTCCAATGCCGTAGTTTTTTTCGGTGGATGATAATTTACGAGAAAAGAAGCCACAGGGAGAAAACTTTCCAGTAGAATTCTTCTGAGACAAAATAGCTCCTACTCCAGTGGAGGATGCGTCAACTTCGAGAAAAAAGGGGAAGGAAGAATCTGGCTGTTGAAGAATAGGTGCCGATATGAAGGCTTCTTTAAGATACTTGAAGGCCTCTACCGCCTCTGGTGGCCAGGTCTTAGCGTTGGCAGATTTCTTGGTCAGGGAAGTGATGGGTGCAATAACAGACGAAAACCCTTTGATAAAGTGGCGGTAATAATTAGAGAACCCAATAAAACGCTGGATGGCCTTAAGTCCAACCGGTTGGGGCCAATCAGAAATCGCTTTAATTTCTCAGGGTCCATACGTAATCCGGAGCCAGAAACCACGTGACCAAGAAAAGGAAGATGCGTTTTTTCAAAGACACACTTGTCCACATTACAGTACAGATGATGTGACCGAAGGCGATGAAGAATCAAGGAGACATGATGGCGATGAGTAATAATATCAGGTGAAAAAATAAGAATATCGTCTAGGTAGATGACAACAAATTGATACAGGAAATCCTGAAAAACTTCGTTAATGAAATTTTGAAAAACCGCAGGAGCGTTACAAAGTCCAAATGGCATGACAAGATACTCAAAATGCCCATCGTGCGTATTGAATGCCGTCTTCCATTCATCCCCTTGTTTAATACGGATAAGGTTGTAGGCCCCTTTCAAATCCAGTTTAGAAAAAATTGAAGCTCCCTTGATCCTATCAAAGATTTCAGAGATTAATGGTAAGGGGTACCTATTCTTTTTCGTTATGGCGTTGAGGCCACGGTAGTCTATGCAAGGACGCAATCCGCCGTCCTTCTTTTTTACGAAAAAGAAACCTGCTCCTGCTGGTGACGAGGATTTCCGGATAAAACCCCTGTTTAAATTCTCCTTAATATATAGGGACATGGCCTCTGATTCGGGTAGAGATAATGGAAATACCCGTCCTCTAGGTGGTATCTTATCCGGCAACAATTCAATGGAGCAATCCCAAGGTCTATGAGGGGGTAACTTGGAAGCCTCCTTTTCACAAAAGACATCAGAAAACGAATGATATTGAGGAGGAATACCGGAGGGTGTTGGAAGACAGCCCATAGCGGGTCTATGAATCCTGGGAAGACATCGGGAATGACACTCTGAACCCCATGCAAGAACTTCCGATTTCTGCCAATCTAAAGTGGGGGAGTGAAGTCTGAGCCAAGGTAGGCCTAAGATCAACGGGTTGATAGCCTTTGGAATGACTAAGAAGGAGATTTCCTCAGTGTGTAAGGCTCCAATGCGTAGAGACATGTTGACAGTTCTGTTCTTAATGGATCCTCCAATGATACGACTACCATCTATAGCTGTAATGGCAATAGGTGGATCTAAGGGTTGCCTAGGCAATGATAACCGCTCTACAATGTCAGCTCGTAAAAAGTTCCCCGCTGCACCGGAGTCAATAAGTGCTGGAAGAGACAATTGTTTATCAGTATATTGCAGAATAACTTGGATAGAAAAACTAGAATCCATAGGAGAGAGAATGTTCATACCTAACTTAGTCTCTCCGTCATCAGTTAGGTCCGATCGTTTCCCGGGCGCTTCCCACATTGACTCAGGACATGACCGGGTTCCCCGCAATAAAGGCATAAACGATTCTTGAACCGCCTCTCTCTTTCCTCCTGGGATAAACGTGCTCTTCCCAACTGCATAGGCTCTTCCTCCGGTGTAATAGGACTCTGGAAGCGAGGAGCCAAACGGAAAGTAGATCGACGGGAACTCTCTCTCTCCTGAGTGCGTTCACGGAAACGTATATCAATCTGGTTACAGAGAGAGATCAAAGCATCCAGGGTAGTGGGTAACTCTCGGGCTGCTAGCTCGTCCTTAATACGATCGGACAAGCCTTGCCAAAATGTGGCCACTAAAGCTTCATTGTTCCAACGAAGGTCGGCCGCCATAGTGCGAAATTGAAGGGCATACTGACCCAGAGTAAGGGTACCCTGACGCAGACGGAGGAGTCCAGAAGCTGCACTGGAGACTCGTCCGGGTTCATCAAAGATGCGTCTGAAGGTTTCCAAGAAAGTGGCACAATTATGGAGAATGGGGTCGTCATGTTCCCAGAGAGGAGAAGCCCAGGCAAGCGCTTGACCAGACAATAAGGAAATAATATAAGCGACTTTAGTTTTCTGTGTGGGAAAGTTTCGGGGCAAAAGTTCGAATTGAATAGCACACTGGTTCAAGAAGCCTCGGCATTCCTTAGGATCCCCATTGAACTTGGGTGGGTTAGGTATGCGGAGTTGAGAGGTGGTGGGAGCAGATACAGCTGAACCGCTTGGAGCGGGGGCAGGCTGTGGGCCGGAGCAGGTGGAGGATTAGGAGCTGCCACCTGAGCTGCTTAGAGCGTATCCAACCTGTTAGACAGAGTCTGCAGAATCTGTAATAACTGTTCTTGATTTTTCCCCTGTTCCTCAACCTGAGCCGCTAAGATATCCAGTAGTACTCTCGCAGTGGGATTCCCTGTCGCTTCCATCAGTTAGATAAGGGGTCAGAGCAAACTGTTACGATTTTGATGCCTTAGTCAGTATTAGCACAGGCTTACCTAGCGCGCGGAGTCTAACGGCCTTCCGGTCTTCACCAAGAACCACCGCAAGGTAGTGTGGGCTTAGCTGCCGAAGAACCGCAGGTCGCGGCCCCCAGATTAGCCTACTGATGTAAGGGAGAAAGTTCTAAGTGATGGCAGGCAGACAAGAAAATAGACAATGCGGTGTAAGTACAGGCACTAACCGTTAATTCCAGGCGTAGTAGGTCTGGAACAGTAGCCGGTAGATGCACGGAGGCAATGGGTGCGTGGCAGGATCCAGAGAATAGTTGGTAACACAGCCGGGTCGGTACACAGAAGGTATCAGGTATACGGTGCCAGAGGGAGATCCAGAGAATAGTTGGTAACACAGCCGGGTCGGTACACAGAAGGTATCAGGTATACGGTGCCAGAGGGAGATCCAGAGAATAGTTGGTAACACAGCCGAGTCGGTACACAGAAGATAGTCCAGTTGCGTAGTGCCAGGGATAAGCCAAAGAATAGTCAGGTCACAGCCAGGTAGGTACACAGGAGTAGGAGTAATAGAGGGGTTAACAGGGAGCAGGTTCACAGGAGTCAGGACACAGGAACTGTAGCCAGGAACAGGAAACACATTGCTCTGACACAGGCAGCGTGTCTGAGCAGGGGAGATATAGGAGTTTGAATTCCCCGCCCAGGAGTCACATGATCAGCAGCAAAGAAAACCCGGAAGTGCGGCAGCGCTAACAGAAGAAGCGCTGAAGAGATGGACACCGCTGTCAGCTCCCGCTGACAGCGCAGCAGAACAGGAACAAGGTAAGTTCCTAACAGCTGTTAATGAACTCTACGGTGGCAAGATGTTGTTGTCATCATCCTCAGCCTCATCGTCACCCTCATCAGTGTATACATCCTCCTCACACAATGTTAATTCATCCCCACTGGAATCCAACATTACAGAAGTCTCTGTACTTTGATGAAATTGCCAGGAAAGGCCTTCCTCATGGAAATTGAATTTCATTTTGATGAACATCATCTTTTCCACATTAGGAAGTAGCCTTCTACACCGATCACTGACAAGGTTACCTGCTATGCTGAAAACTCTTTCTGAGTACACACTGGAGGGTGGGCAGCTTAGGTATTGCAAAGCAACTTTGTACATGGGTTTCCAAATTGCATCTTCTTCCTCCCAGTATGTAAAGGGACATGACATGTCTATTTCTATATGTCGTTAAAAATAATCCTCCCCTATCCTTTGGATGTTAATAGTAGAATCAGGTGGAGTTACGGCAGAGGTGTCACGGTTTTTGGTCAATTCTTTTAGACCAGACCAGATGTCAAAATGTTGTGCTGAGTCATCTGCATCATCCCTGGGTTTCTTGGGAAAGTTAAGTTTTTTTTCCAGCAGCAGTTACATGAGAAACTGAAGGAGGAGACGCTGTCATGCCACGTACCACTTGAGCTGTCAAATTGCTCACCAGGAGCTCCATTCATTTCTTAATCAGTTGGAAGCAAAGAGAAGACATAGTTTTTAAACCTAGAATCAAACACAGTCGCCAAAATGTAGTGATCCGATTTCAAGATTTACTCTTGGATGCTGGCAAATATAATAAAGTACTTGATCTACAAGTCCGACATACTTAGCATAATTGCTTTATTCCATCTCCTCCTTCAGTTTCTCAAGCTGCTTTTCAAAAAGTCTAATTAAGGGAATCACTTGGCTCAAGCTAGTAGTGTTTGACCTCACTTCACAGGTGACTACTTTGAATAGTTTCAGCACCTTGCACAACATGGAAAGTATTCTCGACTGCGCTGGACTAAAATACATTCCCCCTCCTTTCCCAATGCCTTGGCTTGTGGAGTAAGCGTGGTTGGCTTTTTGCTGTTCCTCCATCCTCAGAAACATATAAAGGGTGGAATTCTGCCTTGTTACCCTTCAGTTGCAGCAGGGCAAATTAAATTGTTCTTATTGCAGCTGCAATATCCTACATACCGTTGCAGAATGCCGGAAATGTCCCAAAATTTTACGGGCCACAGACAACATCTGCTGCACGTCCCTGTAATTTTTAAAAAAGCTCTACACCACCAAGTTGATTGTGTGACCAAAACAGGGAATGTGTTGGAATTCACCCAGCTGTAATGCTTTCACAATATTGGTGGCGTTATCAGAAATGTCCTATCCTGAGGAGAGTCCACGTGGGATAAGCCATGTAGCAATGACATTCCTTAATTTTTGTAACAGATTGTCAGCTGTATGCCTCTTAGTGAAGCCGGTGATACACAGAGTAGCCTGTCTCAGAAAAATCTGACGTAGTTGAGTACATGCTGCTGCTGTTCCTGCTTGTGAAGGTGAATCACCAACCCAGTGGACTGTCACAGTCATACAATCTTTAGTTTGCCCACTTCCGCTTGTCCACATACCTGTGGTTAAGTGTCCCATGGGTAGAATTGCATTTTGTAGCCCAATATTTACATTTTTACGAACCTTGAAGTAGAGGTGAGGAATAGTTTTTCTAGTTAAATAGTGTCGTAATGAAATTTGGTAATGGGGACACAAGGCCTAAATTAAATATCTAAAATCAGCTGCGTTAATAGTGGATATTGAACGCAGATCTAATACTAGCATAGTCGACGTCTGTGATCCGCTTTGCGACTGGGTGACAGCTTTCATACATGCTTCCTCTTACAAAGGATTGTTTAAAAGTCAATTGTTAAAAATTATTAGTAGTCTTCTTCTTGGTCTGCTTCTGGGATTAAGATCCACCCCCAGCAGCAGCAGCAGCAGCAGCACGCTAAAGAATTATTCTGAGGAATCCTGGATAGTGGAGGAGTCATCTAGCCTTAGCAACTTGGATGCAGGACTAACTCTGATCGCTAGGATCTAGGTGAGAGATGGGAGCTAGTTGATGGTGGACTGCCTGTTGTTATTTATTTAGCATAAGTTTTAGATTTTCCCAAAAGCTTCCCATGAACTCTCTTCAAATGGCATAACATGGATGAGGTTCCTAGATGGTTAAGGTCCCTACCTCTACTGACTGTGGCTTAACAAACGTTACAAATGACTAGACAACTTTTGTCAGGATTTGGGTAAAAATAATTCCACACATAAGAAGTGGATTTTTTGATCTTATCCCCAGGCATGACAATGATCTTCTTATCACTGGCAAGAACTGCTTCACACAAACAAAATCATCGTCATCAACATCCTCATTAGCCCTGTGTTCAGCTAAACAAATATCCTCTTCATCTTGTTGCATATCAAAAGTGGCTTCCTCAATTTGTGCATCACCGGCTACACTTGGGCTGCTCATCCACACATCTGCAGAAATGTTGAAAGGAGGCTTCTTTATGAGTACAGTATCAAAAAGGTCAGGCTTACACATAGCCCTCGTAGATAGACTCTTCTCAGGGATTTGTGTCATTTCTGAATCTGAACATACAGTTTCTTCTGCATTACAGTTTTTTTCCAGCTCGGCTTTTACACTTAAAAGTATTTGGGAACCACTTTTTGAGTCAGCATGACAAGGTCTTGCATTGTCATGACTGACCTTACAAGAAGATACCTCACTGACAGTTGCAGAACAAGCACTCATATAGAAAGGCCTGTTTCTTTTCTTGCCACTGCGTGTGTGTATAATGGTATGTTGGCATGTTTATGTTTTTCTGCAGTTAAGTTTGCCTTGAATACAGGTATTATTGTCTTTACCAAGGTAAAAGGTGCTTTTTACATTTTTGTTTCCCTGACTTAAACACTATGCATTTTAACACAGGCTTTTGCAGTTGATGTAGAGGGATTACTATGATCATGACTGGTGCCAGCAGCTGCTTGGTGCTCCTGGTCTTCTGTGGACTGATGTGAATCCATATCGATGGCACACAGCAATGTGACTGTAGAATAGTGCCATCCCTATTATTTCTCTTTTAGCACTGAACACTGCCAACTCTCCTGTATGTGGGCGAGCTATGGCACAGTAGAATGTGACTGGAGACTTTTAAAAACACTGCCAGCCCTATTATTTCTCTTTCAGCACTGACAATGAGCAATGGCTCGTACACTGTAGACTGGCAAGAACACTGCCACCTCTCCATTTTCTGTGTGCCCTATGGCACAGTACAATGTCACTGGAGACTTTTAAGAGCACTGCGAGCCCTATTAATTCTCTTTCAGCACTGAACATTGCCACCTCTTCTGTTTCTAGGTGAGCTATGGCACAGTAGAATGTGTGACTGGAGACTTTTAGGAACACTGACAGCCCTTTATTTCTTTTTCAGCACTGACAATGAGCAATGGCACATACACAGTAGACTGGCAAAACACTGCCACCTCTCCTGTTTCTGTTTGACCTATGGCACAGTAGAATTTGACTGGAGATTTTTAATATCACTGCCAGCCCTATTATTTCTCTTTTAGCACTGACAATGAGCAATGGCACATACACTGTAGACTGGTTAGAACACTGCCACCTCTCCTGTTTCTCTTTTACCTATTGCACAGTAGAATTTGACTGGAGACTTTTAAGAACACTGCCAGCCCTATTATTTCTTTTTCAGCACTAAACACTGCCTCCTCTCCTGTTTCTGGGCGAGCTATGGCACAGTAGAATGTGACTGGAGACTTTTAAGAATACTGCCACCTCTCCTGTTTCTCTTTTACCTATGGCACAGTAGAATTTGACTGGAGACTTTTAAGAACACTGCCAGCCCTCCTCTTTCTCTTTCATTAATCAGGCTGCTCAACTGCACTGGAGACTGCCAAGAACCCAACTAGCCCTTCTGTGTCTCTCTGTGAATTGATGTCGGATCTCCGTGTAGGATGATACTTATAAATCCAAAGCGTGCGAGATCCGATGATGCAACAATGACGTTTTGCCTTGTTTTCAGTTCCGAGGGCACGCAAATATACAGAGCCTGCTCAGGTTGGTACTCGGTACGGTTTTCCGAAAAACGAGCCCAAGCATCTCTAGTTATTACATGCAGAGCAATGTAATTGACTAATATTATAGATATAAACAAACATGTAGTAACTGCCTGCATTCCACTGTAATGATTACTATAATATATCATTTGAAAACTATGCGCTTTTATTATACTTTATTGCTCTTTAATATTAACTGCAATAACAATGACTGCCTACTAAAATTGGTCAAAATAATTTAATTGCATTGTCCTGTTGCAGATTTCAAATTACTAGTAATTGCCTGTATAGGACACTCACAAACACGAGGGCACCTGATAGTGTAGTATTTTCTTTAATGTTATCACCACCATGCGCAACCTACCTTTAATGAAACCGCCCCAGATAGGTGTAGAAATGCGTCAATGACAATATATGTGCAAATTCAATCAATAATTTACAGCTCAGCACAAATTATATTGTAGTAACATCCATTGAGAAACAACATGTTCTCAGGAGGTCCAGTCGAAGTCTACTCAGGGAGATTTCTCCGCATGAATATAAGGTACAGCGAACTTATTAACATCAATACTAAAGAGCACCTACCTTCCAATTGTTTTCAATTGTTACCTAGAAAGTATTAAATTGACTGCTACTTTATTTGTTTGTGGAGTACCTCTTTCTATTATTATATTATTTTAAGGAGCCAATTAATAGGAACTTTACACTTGGAAAATTTGGAGGACCTAGCATTATATGATTTGCATATGACTGGTACACTTAAAAGTCTGAAGGTCTCTAATGACCCAATCACCAATTGGTGTTTATGAGATTATTGAGCTTGCTAAGCTTTTTGGAGTTTCATTGTTTTATCTGCCACTTAGAGCGATTATCAATTTTATGTGTGATAAATTTTAATGCAACAAACAAATAATATAAACATACACCAGCGCTCAATCAGTTAATATAAAATATATAGAGGTGCATATTAAAATGTGTATATAATTTGTGATTATCTCAAATTTATCTTAATTTCACAATCTATTTTCATAAGAAAAAATCACTCCAAACACATGAAAAAGAAAGCATAGGGGGGCGTGACTTGACAGCCATACTGGCCGGACAGAGTTGCTCATAGCTCCTCACCTTTGCCATTGATGCCTTATCGCCCTCTTCACAGGTCCCAATTACAGTTTTTATCTGGGCTCTTCCTCCCCTTGCCATTGCGTTTCACTCAACTAGGCTTTATCAAGGCCTAGTTGAGTGAAACGCGCGTCAGCGTTACACGCGCTGTTTCTCTTCTGCTCCTAAATATAATTATATAGTTAGGGTTGCTGTAGGGCTGAGTAAGAGTGTTACCTGGATTGTTCTGTAGATTAGCCGTTATCATAGGCTTCTATCTACAGACTCATCAGCTGCTGTGGTATAGCTGCAGTGACTGCTGCGATTCCCGGCATAATATGCATCTCCCCATTTGTACTAAATAGTTGAAATGAGACATTAGACCTTTATTTTATATTATACCCTATGCTAACTAGGGATTTATACTACTAACAGGAACTTACCATTATGACTATTTGCGAATAGGACTATCTCAATCTAATAGAGGATTTCCTCTTAACATGTAACACCTGACTTTTAAAGGGATACCTGTCTCACATATAATCTAAGGGGATGGGATCTGGGGAGTAACCCCATACGATCTATACTGAGGGGAAACATATTACCTAGCCACGCTAATTAGAACGCATTATTGCTCTTTATTTCTAGTGTAATTCACAATCCTATAGAGAGTCACTCTTGAATTTATTAAATCTTCAATTAAAGAGATACATGCTCATATATTATCCAGATTCAGTGGACATGCAATTTCAAGAAATATGAAATATAATTCAGTAGAGAATCTTTGATAATTCTATATCACGTTCAGCACCCAATTCAGAAAATTGAGATATATTATTGGAGAAACAGCGCACTTTCGATAGTTTACCTATCGATTTTAACAGAGTTTATTCTTGGTTCATAATGTCATTTGCTTGTTTTTAATATTTCACTACTTCTATCCATACTCAAGTAATATTAATATTATTTTAATTTATACTAATAAAATTTGATCTAGTGTTATAACCTTGTTATCCTTTGAGTGCCCCTAAGACACATAGGGTTCTCTCCATTTGTTCTTTCTAGTTATTGAATATGTGTGGGTGCACCTATCTCCAGATGTGGAGCTAATATACTTTATATTTGAGATTGAGAAATAAGTTTTATCTTTGTTTGGAGTATACAGGATTATCCTGGTGTGATAGGGTGGTTTGCATTATGTAAGTGTGTAATGTATTACAAGCACCACTAATAGGTGGTCACCTCCACACACTGTTCATTGGTTTGCTATTACCTTTTCTTCAAAGATTTTATCATGGGTCCCCCAGTCCTGTCTAATTTTCTCCTCAAGTTTAGGACCACTCTCCATGCACCCTTTGATATTGTATGCTGTTTTATGCATAGTTTTTTTGCTATGTCTTTGAACCCTCTTTGGGTTCCTTTCACTCAGAGTTCTTGCCCATTTGGGCTCTTCCTTTCTTTTGCTTTCCCTTCTCTTTCTTGTGGCGCTTTCCCTCATATTGTCTTGCATCTTTACTTTGTGTCTCAAGAATGGACTGTTTACACCTTCTTTCACAGCCTTTAGCTCTGCTTTCAGGAGTGCCTTGTCTTTGAAATTCTTCTCCGTTTATGTCAACAGTCTCAACATCCCAGGTAAGCGTGCCGTGGTATTGGGAGCCTGCAGGAGAGAAAGAGCTGACATTGTTTTTCTACAAGAAACCCCTTTCACCAAAGCTCACTCCCAACTTCAGGGTAAGCAGTTTTCGCAGGCCTTCTTTGCCTCTACGGACTTGCAAGAAACGGTGTAGCTATTCCGATTCATAGCAAAATCACATTTTTGCACTCCAACATATATGCAGATCCAGATAGTCGCTTCTTAATTGTAGAGGGCACCCTTCACTCTGCTCCTGTCACCCTGGTCTCAGTCTATGCCCCGAACCAGAAACAAAAACCCTTATTTACTAAACTCTTTAGACATATTGAGCTGGCAGCACAAGGTCATGTGATCATCGTGGGGAATTTAATGTTGTTCTTGACCCTGCCTTTTATAAGTCCCCCCCTCCTCCTGGCAGAGAGCCTCTCCCCTGCAGAATCTATCTCACTTGACACTTTACTCACCTACCACTGCCTATATGACTCCTGCCACCTCTGTATCTCTGATTCCAGGGATTATATCCACTTTCAGTCCCTCACCAAATGTACTCGTGTATAAATTTATTACATATTTCCTATTCACTGACTCCTCACGTGACCCAAGCTAGTATAAGTTCCCTCTCATGGACTAATCACTAAAGGTGTTTCTCCTTCTTGATCTTTTTAAACAGCCACAATACTGAGGAAGATGGTGCCTCGATGACTCCCTACTGTACAATCAATCCACCGTCTTAAATATCAAATTATCCATCTCCAACTATTTTCTGGAGAACTCTACCCCAGTTGTTCTCTGGGAAGCCCATATGGCTAACATCTGGGGTCAGCTGATCAATGTGGCTCCATCTTCCAAGAGAAAGGCTGCATTAGAGCTATCATCACTCGAGCACCAAATTATCTTGCTCCTTGTACTCTATCAATCCCATTAGGACCCAACTTTACTCCCACAGATCGACTGGTTGAAAGGCCAGCTCAACACCTTTCTTTCCCGCAGGGCAGCTACCACTATGCAGAAGCTCCAACAACATTATTATGACAAAGTCAATAAAGCCGATTAAGTACTTGCCAGAAAACTTTGCAAAAAATTGGCCCTTAACCACATTGACAAAATACGACAATCTCCCGCGGGTGCTGTCCTTTCGGCAATAGCCCTTGAGTTTCAGGAATTCTATTCCTCCCTGTATAACCTCCCCGCTCCCTCCCCTCGCAAAGATCTCCCAGTACCCACTTTAGAGGATTACCTTAGCTCCACCCCCTCCCTCAAATTTTCCCCACACAGTTGGCTGAACTGTATTCGGAAATCTGAAAGCTTTGAAGGTTTTTTCTGCTCCTGGCCCATATGGTTTCTCCCCCCAATATTACAAAAATTTAGCAGAGACCTTGGCCCGTATCTGATGGAATTTTTCAATGAAGTGTTGGAGGGGGCATTCTTCGACTTAGCAACTATTAGAGCTAATATTATTGTCATTCCAAATCCAGGGAAAGACTGTTCTCTTTGCACTAGCTATAGGCGTATATCGCTACTCAAAATATATTTAAAGTTGTACACTAAAATCCTGCCCTCCAGTTTGAATCTGTTCCTCCCTTCCCTCATCCTGATCAGGTGTACTTTATCCCACTGTCAGACACCTGATACACTAGGAGGATCATTGCTATTCATAGCAATAAACTACCTTCCTTGCTTATGGCGCTCAATGCTGAAAAGACGTTTGACCGCATTTCTTGGTCTTTTATGGATGGGGTGTTCGAGAGGATGGGATTCTCTGGCAAGTTTTTGAATGGCATCTCAGCCCTGTATATCTCCCCATTAGCCACAATTTCAGCGAATGATCTGACCTTGGCTCCATTTTTAATCTTGAATGGCACACATCAGGGTGGCCCCCTCTTCCCACTAATTTTTGCTATCGTGATTGAACCCTGGCTGCCAGGATCCACGTTAATCATAAGGTTGCTGGTATCCCTGTGGGCCTTTCAGCTAACAAAATTGTGCTATATGCCGATGATGTCCTGATGTCTATTGTTCACACAACTACCTCCTTGTCCCCCCTCCTAGCTGAGTTAGACCTCTAGGACTATTTTTCCAGTTACAAGGTCAACTCAGACAAGACTGCGGTACTAGATTTCTATGTTCCTGTGTCGGACAAGTCCTTACTTGAGTGCTCTTTTCCATTCATTGGTGCCTCCGAAAAACCAAATACCTTGGAGTTTTCATTACTAATCACTACCGCCACATTTTTCAGGCAAATTTCCCCCACTTTGTAGCTCAAATAAGACTAGATCTCGCCACTTGGTTATGTCTTTATATTTAATGTATCGGTCGTATTAACGCAGTTAAGATCAATATCCTCCCCAGACTTCATTATCTTTTCCGGACCCTAGCTATTCATATCCTCCTGTGTTTTTAAGTTTCTCCAATAGCACATTTCCAAATTCATCTGGTCTGGAAAACGCCCCAGAGCCTGCCTTAAGGTCCTTCAGAGGTCTAAGCAGAGAGGATGGCTGAGTATCCATGACTTCCGACGCTATTATCTTTCCGTCCAGGCGCTCAGTGTGTCTTATGGTGTAGTTCAGAAACCCCTAGAGTTTGGACCCGTATTGAGGCTGGGGTCTGGGAATGCTATCACAGTCTACTCTCCTCAGGCTCCCAAGGGCTCGGTGCCCAAAAGGCACCCTGCTTCACCCTGTCATCTTGCATTCTTTATCAATTTGTGACACTTCCTCTCAGAAATATTGTCTCCTCACCCTACCAAAATGCTACCATTATTCAACTCCCCTGACTTCCCTCCAGGATCCACTCCCAATGTGTTCCAAAAGTGGCTCTTGCGGGGCGTCAGGTATCTTGTTGTTTCTATGGACCAGGAGTTTAACTGGGAAACCCCTTCTATAGGGAATGTCATTGTCTCTCAGTATTTTAGTAACAGGCTGAAACGAGCGGCACTTGGTTATTGTAGCTTGTGAAAAGTCAGGAAACAGCTGTAAACCTTGCAGAATGTCTGAGTCCTCTGCTTCTCTCGCTGCTCCAAAATCTGCTCCTTTACATGGAAGAAGTGAATGCGCATAATGGTATCTCTAGGCAGAGTATCTGATACATTCCTGGAATTAGGTAATCTATGTATTCGATCAATAAGTAAATCCTGAGTGGAAGCTGTTGGCAGGAGCTTCCGAAACAGCTCTGTGGTGTAAGACAGGAGCACTGAATTGGAAACTTGCTCCGGAATGCCCCGTATTTTAACGTTGTTCCGACGGGATCTATCCTCCGAATCAGACAGTTTATCTCTCCAACTAGACACCTCAGCTTTGAGTTGTTCATGCAAAGTTATCAGATCATTATGAGAGGTCGCCATCCTGTCCATATTGGTCTCCAGATGGCCCGTCCTATACCCAATCTCTACTACTTCCTTCCAAAGTGCGTTGATAGAGGAATGCATTTCAGCAAGTATGTCTGTTTTAAAGGTAGAGAATAGGTGTTGCGTCATTTGGAAGGTGGTCGGAGCATCTGGGTCAATTGAAGCTGAGGCATCACCAGGTGGTTGTGATAGCGGTGACGCCGTTCTGACTGGGGGTAATAAATCGCCATGCCTGTCAGCTTCTTTAGGGGAAAGAAAGGAGGCAGTCGGCTTCTGAGGTTTAAAGAAAGGTAATGGTTTGGCTGCATTAGCTGGTTTGTTCTTTTTAGGAGGCATGTTTACGTCAAGATTCCAGCAAAATGATAACAGCTCTCAGACAGTTATGCTCGGATAGCCCACTCTAGGAGAAGACAATGAAATATAATCAACGTATTGGTAGCATGTAGCGTAGAGCGACTTCACCTAGCGGAGGGGAGAAAGATGCATGCGGGTGGCAGCTGTAGTTACATTTTAGGTCATATGCATTATTGCATAATGGATGAACTTCTAGGCCAAGTATATGCCTTGCCTTAAGTAGCCTCTTGGTGCAGCGCAGACCAGCTACAAGGTGTTAAAATAGATAATTCAGGCTACAATGGGTACAAAATTTCTTAAAATATCGGTGGCCAGCAGGTGGCAGTGCACGTCAGGCCAGTGTATAATATTGCAGAGTTAAACTCAAGATTAAAGACTGCAGTAGCAGCTCAAGACCACCAGATGGCAGCGTTCCGTAACTTGTGAAGGGACAAAGAGCTGATCTACACAATCAGATTGTCCCGACCCAACATGTATTCAGTTACTCACTGCTGTGAACCAGGCCACGCTGCAGGGAGACAGTCAGCAGGGTCAGCAGACAGGCTGGTACCAGGACTACTGCAGGACTCAGCAAGCCTCCCAGACTACAGTGCAGAGCAGCAGCTGCGGGGGCACAGATTTCCAGGCCGATTCTTCCAGCACCAGTCCCGTCTAGAAGGCACATCACAGATGGAAGGAGCCCCTCCCAGCACTCATGGAGACGTCTTCGGAGCGCAGGTAAGTGTATGGGGCGCTCGAGGGACCGCTGGGCTGTGCAGGAAATGCCACTGTGATGGAGGTCTAGGTGGCAAGATAGGCCACAAGCTGCAGCCCACAAAGCCGTGTCTCCGGACGAGCTGCGGATGTCACATTCGACCCCAGACAGTTGGGGGGCCACCAATCCATCACTCAGTGCTGTCTTGGGGAGGTAATGAGCCTCGAATTTGTTCAAATAGAAGGCACTCGCAGGAGCCTTAAAAAACTGCGTCCTCGCACTATGGCATCCAAGCCACGCCCCCTGGTGTCAGATATCTTAACGACTTTACCTCCAATAGGACATTCCCTCCATTCTCTCATATTCAAACTCACTTTTATATCCCCTCAAAATATTTCTACCAATATTTACAGATACGGCACTACCATAGCTCTGCCAAAACACGATTCTCCTCCAGTTCGCTTACCTTTCAAACTGTGCCTATGTTACATCTCTAAGAAAGGTCTCATCTACACTTTTCTATGAACTGGCCCCATCCACCACAGGCCTCAGGTATCCCCGTGACCTTGGGGATATTCTGCTTGACGAAGAATGGTCTGAGATTCATGAAAACGCTGCCTCCATCTCAATCTGCGTCAAAATAAAGGAGAATGTTTATAAAGTGATGTTCCAATGGTACTATGTGCCCTTGTATCTTCATAAGATTTTCCTCGACTCCTCTGATCGCTGTTGGCATGGATGCTCCCAGGAGGGTACTTTTCTCCACATTTGGTGGACACTTATTTGTATTTGATCCCTGCATTACTACGCTGTTTGTAGCTGCTGTTTAACCCATATGCATCTCCTTGTTGGTTTTATTTCTTTCTATGACGTTGAAAAATAAAAAAAAAGGAAAAAGAAAGCATAAAAAGCAAAATGGTGTAGTACCCTTTGTCCTGAGCCTCCACCATGCACAACTATGAATGGATCACTATGGAAGATCTGTTTTAGAAATTGTGAATGGTATTACTGTGTGGTATATAGCTGTTTCAAAATATATATGTCAGGAATATCAATCAATAGTGGATGTGCTTGCATGGCAGTGCTTAAGTGCATTCCAGTCCATAGCAACTAGAATATGACATATCTAATTTTACCTGTATTGGTATTAAGGAATGTACTGTAGATGTGGGGTGGCCTAAACCAGAAGTGGAAGCACTTATACCAGTGCTTACATTCCACTTCATATTCCGTTTATATTTTATATATTACAATTAGGGGTGAGCGGGTTCGGATTTTTGAAATCCGAACACCCCCGAACAGTGCCGATCCGAGCCCGGATTCGAGCACTGTTCGGGGATTCCCGCCCCACGCAAAACTCAGAACGAGGCAAAACGTCATCATCCCGCCGTCGGATCTCGCGAGATCCGGATTCATATTATTCCCCGCTTCCCGCCTCCATCTTCACTCGGGCATTGGAGAGGGAAGAGGGAGGCTGTGTGGTGGTGTCCTCTGTCCTGCTCAGTCCAGTGGTGCTGTCCGGTGCTCTGTTCTGTTTGTGCCGCCCACTTGTGTCGCTTAGCTTAGTCATCCAGCTACCTTGGTGCAACCTTTTGGCCTAAAAACAATATTGTGAGGTGTGAGGTGTTCAGAATAGACTGTAAATGAGTGGAAATGAATGTTATTGAGGTTAATAATAGCGTAGGAGTGAAAAAAAATCTGGATTTTAGCAGTTTTTATGCTTTTTTAAAAAAAAAATCATAACCCAAAACCTTGAGGGGGTGTTTTGGCAAAACTCATTAGAACCCAAAACCTGAAGGTAATCAGAACCCAGAACCCAAAACCCAAAACGCAAAAAGTGACCGGTGCACATCCCTAATTACAATGTGAACATTGAGTATATGACATTAAACTTGCATTTGCCTGCACTACACAAATCAGATTTAAGGTCTCATAGGAAGCTTAGTAATGGCAATGGCATTCTGTTTTAAAGCAAGTTAATACATTGATATGAATAAGTGAAATAAAGAGAATTTTATTAGTAATCAGCATCTATAGGAAATCGCTAAATGTTTCTTTGTATAGGTGTCAAATTCACAATGGACTTGATGGCAGCTGCTTACCTATAGTTGGCGCAACTGAGCAAAGAGTTATGGAGTTAAACACGCCCCTGGTGTTCACCAGCGATCCCCGCAAGTAGCTATGGGCTTAGCTGCATTGAAGATGTAGGTTGTGGCCCTTAATGTCAGTCACTGGTGAAGCAGCAAATGAACAGAATAGCCAAAGGTCAAGCTGTATGGTGATAGTAGAGTCGAATCAGAATCCAAGAGGGTAGTCAGGAACAGCAAAATGTTAGAGCCAGGAAATCAATGGAGCCAAATCAGATACAAGTAGGAATAGTCAGAAATAACAAAGGAACTAAGTAATGCAGGAAAAAACCCTGGAGCATGACTATAGAGGCCCAATGCTCTGGCACTCCATAGGTGTCAGAGACTGCCTTATATAGACAGCAGTAGATAGAAATCAGAAGTACGCAAGCATAGAATCATGTTCTGTTGCCTACTAATGAGATATATTGTATACTGGCAAAAGGAAACCGGGAGAATCGCGTCCCATTTCCAGGAAACAGGCGGGCACGCCCGGCAACAAGAAGGTAACTGTCCCTGCATCGGAGATGAGAAGCAGGGACAGTGCTTGATAATAGGTTTGCTTAGCAGTGAAATGTTTGTTTCATTTTGATGATGTAATGAACAATTTACATAATTAATAAAGTGGGTATATAAGCAATCCCAGGGAGCTATATTGCAAGATTGAAGTCCCTCTGACGAAGCCTACAAAAATGAAATGCATTGGCTCATTTTGAGAAGGATTCTTAGGGGTAAATGTATCAAAGTGCGAGTTTGCCAGCGTGTTTAAATCGCGAAAAATCGTGGGTGTTTACCCGCGTGTTTTGAAAAAAAAACCTTGAAATGTATCAAGCGGCGATTTTGACACTGATTTTCAAAATCGCTGGTCATCTCTGGCGATTTTGGGCGATTTAAACACTCCCGAGATTAGCTAACTCTCCTGTGTTTGGCAAACTCTCCTGTGTTGTAACAGTGAGTTGTAAACACATAACTGTTACACTGACCTGTCCTACAGCTGCCGGAGTCAAAATGTTAAAGAATAGATCAAAGTGAAAAAAAAAAAGTGTGGGGTCCCCCTGCTATTCATGCTTAACCCTAGTGCTACCTGACTAGTGCTGGTCCCGTGAAAATCGGGGAAAAATTGTGCGTCCCCCCAATTTTCACTTTACCAGCACTAGGAAAACCAGCCAGGGTTGGTGGCACTATAGCAGTGGGACACACAGCAGGGGTCCCCCTGCCATAATGACTAACCAACCCTAGACTGTTCAGCGCTGGGCTGGATTCCCTAGGGAGTGGGGTCCGCCAAAAAAAACGAGCGGGCCCCCCCCCCCTAGAAAGAACCAGCCCAGTGCTGATAGCACTAGGGCTTCCTACTACTTCTGGGCTGTGGGTAGTAAGGTAATAACGGTGCAAAAGAGTTAAAATAATAAACGGACGCCATTTTGTTTTGTGGAACTACAAGTCCCAGCCAGCCAGGTTGCCAAAAACAGTGTGGCCATGCTGCTGCTTGTATAACTACAAGCACCAGCATACCCACGGCAGCCAGGGCATGTTGGCACTTGGAGAACCAACATGCCCTGACATCCCTGGCTTGCTGGCACCTGTAGTTCCACAAAAAAAAAAGGTTAAATAAACCACCGCACCCTAGTAAACACCACACACATTTATTAAAAATAAAAAACCCACAATAAACACACTAACCACCCTCATTTATACCACATCTATTTAATAAAAATAAAAACACCCCAAATACTCACCAAAGATGTCTTCTTTCATGTCCAAAAGGTCCGTGCTTGCCCCAGTCCCATAGTAATTATACCTTCCAATAGTTCTGCTTGCCCCCAGTCCCAGAATAATTATACCTTCCAAAAGTTTTGGCTTGGGCAATCTCTTCTGTACTTCGCCCAGAAGGGGCCCCTTGTTGATAGAAGTCTTCTTTGCTTCGGCCAGGAGGGCCCCATATTTGTACATCCCACGACTCTTTAATGTTGATTGCAGAAAAATAAAAAAACTCTGGACCCGACGCTAACACCTCCTACCTAGTAGGAGGTCCGGTACGAAATGAACTTACGTTCATTGCGCTAGCTCTAACTACTGTATTATGTGATTTTCCCACGCTAGTAATGTAGCTCATTGCGTATGTGCTACGCTACTTGCGTAAGCTGTAATACTGTAAATACAGCTGGCTAGTTTGCCTAGTGCTGGTAAAGTGAAAATCGGGGGACCCCACGCAAAATTTTTCCCCGATTTTCACGGGACCAGCACTAGTCAGGCAGCACTAGGGTTAAGCATGAATAGCGGGGGGACCTCACGTTTTTTTTTTCAACTTTTATCTGTTCTTTACCATTTTAACACTGGGCAGTGTAACAGTGATGTGTTTGTACAACACGCTGCTATCAAGCAGCTTGTTGTATCTGGCGTGTTTTGAAGCAAACTCTCCTGAGTTTGCTTACTCGCAGCTACGTACATTGGAGACTCATATAGCTGCAGTGGAAAACAGGCGGGAGTTTGATCTCTGGCGATTTTGCAAATAGCGATTTTGACAGAAGCAGAACTCTGGCGATTTTGCATGAAATCTCAGCTTCATACATCTGCGAGTTTCAACTCTCCCGAGAAAATCGCAGGATTTGCAAAATCGCACTTTGATACATTTACCCCTTAGTCTCACATAAGCTTTTTTACTATTGCTGTATGTGAAATTTTCAAAGCAAAGTATTTAAATATTAAATTATTTTATACTACTGGTGAATTTTATTTGTTCCCTGAAGTGCCGCCTTTGCTGATCCCATGAAGTGGTTTACGATAAGCCAGATTTACATACTTATTTTGGCATGCACAGTTTGTGTTGTGCGTGTTGTTTGCTCAGGACAAATGGTAATACAACATTGACTTTTTATGCTTTCTTTTTCAAGTGTCAGGAGTAATTTTTCCTTATATAGAGTCCTTATATAGAGGATGGATTGTCATTCTAAGAATGATGTGAGATCATCACAAATTATATACACATTTTGTCACTTATTGGTGGACTTTTAAGGACATTATAATAGAACAAACAAATCACCATAATATATATTTTTCTGTGTGTATTGTAGTAATTACCTGTATAATTTTATTTGGTGTTATTGTCACTCACAGAATAATAAAAACAAACAGCATAGAAAACATCTATCATTTTCTAAAATTAAAAAAGTGCATGTTTTTTTACCTCTGTGAAGTCTCTTTTGATATCATTATCAAATACTGTGATGCGTTTATACTGCATGCAGATGATGAGAGCTTAGCTTGTTGTCTGGTGACTTTGATGATTTTGCTATTTGTGGCTTTGTGAACATCAAAGGCAAGACAAGAAGGGACAAGGCAAACCACAAACAGAAGATGGTGGGAAAGCTATTTATATTTTCCAAGTAAATAGGAAGTGATGAACTCCAGAGACATTCATAATGAGAAAGCCTGGAACATGGTTTAAAATACAAATTCAGTATTAATATTATAGCCAGAATAAATGGAACATGCGGCATTGCAGAAGAGAATAATTTGCATTAAACAATGATGGATAGTCTCCAGTCATCTATCATAGCAAAACCCAAACAATAAAACATAAGCAATGTAATAGTATACCTTTAAGGCAAGTAAAATAAGAGTGCCAAATGAATTGTTATTAGATAAGAAAATATTTATTTGGCCTGATAAAAGGGGAAATCATCTTAGCTTTAAACAGGAAAGACAACTTTAAATCCATTAGTAATGCTTCTCTTCCTGGCATCCAAAAAGACGTAAAATCTAAAGAACAAACAAAAATAATTGACTATGTTTTTATGTCTGGCAAGAGAAAAATAAATTAAGCCTTGAATGTGACTGTGAATCAAAGACCTATATTAAAATGAACCTGGTATGAAATAGGAAAAGACTTTAGAAAAGGAAAAAGTTTATCAACTAAAAGTTTTATGCCTGAAAATGCTTACAGTTTTCTTTTTCTATGTATTGTTATATGTTGTAAACATTTAGTTAGTTAATCTATTTTAAAAAAATATATTTTAAAATTCCCGATATTTTCTACCTTTTTTGTTGAGTATCCCAAAATGGTATTTTAGAAAATAGAGGGGATTTGAAAACATAATTTGTAAAGTTTAAAACCTAACTAGATTTTTAAAACATATAAAAATGCATATAATGCTTGGTAATCCTCAGGTCTCTCTGGAATAAAATACATGGGACACAGTGGCTGTAAATGAAACATGATTGCGGATTGGAGGTGCACCTAGGTGTGTTCCAGAATGCTTTTCTCCCTGCTAAAGCATTTTAATTTTATTTTCTCTCTCCAGGCAAAGTTTAAACAGGAGAACACCTTTTTAGATGCATATTTACCAATGTAAAAAAAAATATATGATAGTGACACATTAAATAAAGCCCCAATGTCTCATAACTCTCATGATTTTTTTTTTAAATCAAATGTTTTTATTATGGGTGAATAGGGTCACTTAGCGCTCAAGTGCATGTGTGGGATGGGAGGGTATATCTTGTATAGAAGATGCAGGTTGAGGCTTAGAGAAGCCTGTTGCAGGGATGTCAGAACGGATAAGTTCTGATAAGTTCTAAGTTAGTTAGTAAGTAATGTGTGCTGCACTTATGTGTAGAGACCATAAAGTGTTGGTCATGTGGTTAAATGACAAAATGAACACGAGCAATAGGACAAAAACAGTACATAGGAGGGTGGAGCAGTGTAGTGTCACTGCCAATGGGCGGATCATCAATAGTCTGTGTGTGGGCAGAATATTAGCTGTAGCGTCTTTATGCAAGAAGAAATCACTGATGGATGTCAGGAGAGACTGTGATTGTGGATGTTTCTCTTGTTGTCCTCTGTGTATGTACAGCGATAATCTGCAATTACCTTGGTATGGTAGTTAAAGCACTTTAACTGGCACTAGCGAGGATGCTGTTGCTCCTAGATCAGGTCTCCATGTCCTTATGCGCACCTCTGTCTGCTGTTGGCGGGGGTGTAGTGAGGTGTGTCATTGGTCAAGCGCGATGCCTGGAGCGGCTGTAGATGTGCTATGGACTACTGTGTGGCTATCGTGAATCCCGATGACGTGGTAGTATTCCCCTGTGCGAGCGCTGTGCACTCCGTGTCTGTCTCTGTTGCCGGATGTGATGGAGCTGTGCACTCCTTGAAAAAGTCCGTTCCTGGACGAAACGCGTCGGAGATAGACACACCTTCTTATTCTGCCTTTACCTGTTATCATCCACTTTGTATCCAGCAGATTGTTGTAAGTGCGTTTATGGTATCTCTAATAAACTGCATTGCAATACTTCAGCATGTAGATTTATTCCTTTCTCCGAGCATCGGCTACCATGCATGCAGATCATCTGGATCATCTGGGATACAACAACATCCAGAAATTCGCTGATGGGATGACTGTTAGCAGTTCTGAGAGACTGACATGTGAGAGCTGTATAAAGGGTAAGCAAACTCGTTGCCCCTTTCCCAAGTCAGCAACTAGAGCTGAGCACCACTAGCTCTAGTGCATACTGATGCATGTGGTCCAACGGAGGTGTAATTGGGGAGTGGCTACAGATTCTTTCGGACACTTATTGATGACGCCACTAGGATGACACATGTCTACTTCATAAGAGCTAAGAGTGAAGTCGTAGAGAAAATTGCTGAATACAAGAGCCTTGTAGAGACTCAAACAGGTCTTAAACTAAAAGCCTTGAGATAAAACAATGGTGGAGAATACGACAATAGGACTTTATCTGAGTTCGTAAGAAAATATGGCATACAGGACGAACTGACAATTGCTTACAAGAACAGAACAGTGTGAGTGAACTAGCTAACGGAACAATTGTTTAGCGAGCATGGATTATGTTGAATGACACAGGTCTGGAGAAAAGTTTTTGGGCAGAAACAGTGTCCACTGCAGTCTACCTTAAAAACCGAGCGTCCACAGTAGCTGTGTAAGGTAAAATGTCACTGGAGGCGTGGTTCAGGAAAAAGCCAAGTGTCAATCATCTCCATGTATTCGGCTGTAAGGCTTATGCACATATATCTAAAGAAAAGCGATGAAAGTTAGATTCCAAGTCAGTGGAGTGTATCATGCCAACAGAGTAAAGGATACAGACTTTGGGATATTAACAACAAACGTCTTATTAAATCCAATGATGTGGTGTTTCACGAAATCACGCCACCTAGTGCGTTAGTGGAACAGCAACCACAAGAAAAGTTTGTGACACTGGATGTTCAGGCAGCAGAAAACGTGTCTGAGTCAGAAAATGTCATTGCAGATACTCAAGATGTTCTACGAGGAGTAACAAAGGCATTCCCCCTAGGAGACATAGCGAGGAGTTCACTAATCTAGCCTTTTTAATGTCAGAAGGTATAACCAACACGTTTTGCCTCATTTTCAGATCCAATTTTGATGCAAAGAATCGAGTCCTATTTTGTATCTACTCGGAACCCCAAATCTTGGTTCTTTCAGAATTCTCTGAATCCAAATCATTCACCTCTAATATGTATGTGTGTGTGTTGCAATACATGGGCTGCAAATGTATTTTATTTGCAAGCTGCCCACAATTAGATTTATTTTTACATTGTAGTTTAGACATGCCCCCTCCCAACACTGGATGTGTCTGCACATTTTAAATTTGTCCCCTCCCCCTGTATTGCACTTTGCTCCTAAGTTCCTTGACGCTCAAGTTCTTTGCTAAGTGCTCTTAAACTTGAACACTCACTGTTTTTATAGAAAGTATTTATAGTCGTTTAAACATACATTAACATCACTTGTGTATTATAATTTATATTTTGTAACAAGCCAAATCATACTTGCCAATCTACTATTTAAAAATTGTGTACTGAGTAAAAATGTGATTTGTTTTAATGAACAGAAAATGTACTGCAACATCTACTTGCAACATTAAGCTTCATAAAGTAGAGAAAATCCTTATGGGCATCACTAAGTGCAGCATTAACAAGACAGTGACAATGTAATGTCATGTATTTATGAATAATGAAGGTTTTCAAGGACATTTCTTTTTTAGCACCATGTTCTTTTTGCCCTGGAAGCAGCTTCTATGTATGAATGTACAGCTAAGTGAATCATCTTTAAAAATGACTTATAAAAGTTAGCAGGATGTCTGGGACACTGCAGGCAAACTGCAAAATTCCCCCACAAAAGAAAACGGAATTGTATTTCTCTATCTAGTGCATTAGGAAAATATAATTTGCTTTATATTGCATTCTACCAGGAGACCATGACAGTTCCCAGTAAGATAAATGTGTTATCACAATGTGTGTTGGCATGCATTCTATTTAGCAAATTCTTCTTTTCTCCAGTTCAGCATTTTTCCCAAGAGATGTGCAGTATTATTTGACTTATGTGATATTTCATTAGTGTTATAAACAAGGGCATTGCCCTGTCGATTGAGACTCTTCTACTCTGTTCTTTAAAAGATGGTCCAGACTTAGAACATTCATTTTCATTTTGTTTACCTACATCTGCAGCTCCATTACACTGTTTATATTTATTAAGGAGTTTGAAAAGTAAGATTTATGAATTGAATCTCTAGGACACCCTATATAAAAATATTTGTCACTTACACTGATAGATTAAAGCATAAGACTAAATAAAAATTCAACTCTATAAAGGTGATCTAAATATGAGAAAGGAAGGCTAAAAACAAAAGATATTTTACAAAACTAAGTAATACAAGTTAATAAAATAACAGTTTATAAAAAAAAACATGGTTAATGTATTCTGGAAACGTTTTCCAGTAATATTAATTAAGTACTACTGCATGTTAATTAAAGTATTATTAGTTTATCTAGATGATGCCACCTAAGCCTTCATTGACAGAATATTTTCTACACAGATTATTTATCTTTATATCATCCTTTTTCTATTTCATATTCAAATTGACATTTTGAATGAGCCAAAATATCTTACATTAACAAAACCCCAGTGGTAAAATTATTATAATACTATGAAATGCTTGCATAGTATTTCCACCCAAATAACTTTTGAACAAAGCATAGTTCTCACTAACATAGTTATCACTCAGCATTAATACACAATATCTAAAAATATATATTAAAAATGTTACATTTAAAATATTGTTTAAATACTTATTAAACATTAAAAAAATGTAAAAGCAGATAGCCACTGGCGCTGAAAGAAATCAAATACCTGATATTTCAAGCTCTAAAATCTGAGAACATGCATCTTTATATAGACAGCAATAGCAACAGTGACCACCAGGATTACCAGTGTACACAAAAATTAAAACACTTCCATTGAAATTTAGTTTGATATGCATTGGTTTATGCATTTGAAAGGAATACATATGTATCGTATACTGAATTACATTAGTTTTCCAAGCTCAGTTTTGGCTGACATAGAGATGCCAAAATGAACTCTGTCAAATGGACAGTACTGTGCTGTAAATTCTAAGAGTAGAGATGAGTGAAATGTATTGGCAATTTTCAAGCTGGCAAATTGGTTCTTGAAGGTCACATTGAAAGAAGTTTTAGAATTCAAAATAAAAAATGGATTTTAAACTGACATTTTAAACATCTTCCTTGTCCTCTAAACTATTGTTTTTTTCGAATTAGACTGTACATCCAGGTGGTCATTTTGGAGAATATTCAAATCATTTAAACTCTTAAGATATGCTTTTAATACTCTCCTAAATCACTTCTCCATTGAGTAGGTTTCTAAAAAATGCTCATAAATCTCTCTATATAGTTTGCTTCTTATCTTTTGCCTGATGGACAACTGTATCATCTTAAGTGTAGATTGTAATTCTCAGAGTAAACCCAAAATTTAAAAAAGAATAAAAATTTGTGTGTAGTAAGTACATTTATTACTTCTTCTTTAATGTGAATTTCCACTCACCTACTGTAAAGTGTAATACAACTTTTCCTAGTATTTTCTTCCTGTGGTCAATCCCAAGGTACAGAGTTTATTCTCAAATAATAAAAAAAATTGTAGTGTTCTCTAATATTAATAAATGTATAATACACTGAAGGGATACACTCAACTTCACGATGAAGAGAACTTTTGACATCCAATGCATCCAATATATACAGTGCATCCGGAAAGTATTCACAGCGCTCCACTTTTTCCACATTTTGTTATGTTACAGCGTTATTCCAAAATGGAACAAATTCTTTTTTTTCCCTCAAAATTCTACACACAATACCCCATAATGACAACGTGAAAAAAAAAATTTGCGATTTTTGCAAATTTATTAAAAATAAAAAACTAAGAAATCACAGGTCCATAGGTACTCACAGCCTTTGCCATGAAGCTCAAAATTGAGCTCAAATGCATCCTGTTTCCACTGATCCTCCTTGAAATGTTCCTACAGCTTGATTGGAGTCCACCTGTGGTAAATTCAGTTGATTGGACATTAGTTGCAAAGGCACACACCTGTCTATATAAGGTCCCACACTTGACAGTGCATGTCAGAGCACAAACCAAGCATGAAGTCAAAGGAATTGTCTGTAGACCTCCGAGACAGGATTGTCTCGAGGCACATATGTGGGGAAGGGTACAGAAAAATATCTGCTTCTTTGAAGATCCCAATGAGCACAGTGGCCTCCATCATTCGTAAATGGAAGAAGTTTGGAACCACCAGGACTCTTCCTAGAGCTGGCTGGCCATCTAAACTGAGCAATTGGGGGAGAAGAGCCCTAGTCAGGGAGGTGGCCAAGAACTGGGAGACTACTCAGGATAGAGGGAAAGATGAATGCAGCAATGCAGCAGAGACATCCTGGATGAAAACCTGCTCCGAGCGTTCTTGACCTCAGACTGGGGCAACGGTACATCTTTTAGCAGGACAACAACCCTAAGCACACAGCCAAGATATCAAAGGAGTGGCTTCAGGACAACTCTGTGAATGTCCTTGAGTGGCCCAGCCAGAGCCCAGACTAGAATCAGATTGAACATCTCTGGAGAGATCTGAAAATGGCTGTGCACCGATGCTTCCCATCCAACCTGATGGAGCTTGAGAGGTGCTGCAAAGAGGAATGGGCGAAACTGCCCAAAGATAGGTGTGCCAAGCTTGTGGCATCATATTCAAAAAGACTTGATGGTGAAATTGCTGCCAAAGGTGCATCAACAAAGTATGGAGTAAAGGCTGTGAATACTTATTTTCAAAAAAAATTCAAAAATCTCCAAAAAAAAATTTTTTACTTTGGAATTATGGGGTATTGTGTGTAGAATTTTGAGGGAAAAAAAGAATTTATTCCATTTTGGAACACGGCTGTAACATAACAAAATGTGGAAAAAGTGAAGCGGTGGGAATACTTTCTGGATGCACTGTAGTATGTACAAATTTTCTTTATGTTTTTTTAAAAGCACATAAAAATCCATGATGCAGTACTCACAATTTGTAAAATGTTAAAAAGGCATTTCCAGTAGCAAAAACCTTTTTAATTAAAATAAAATTGATTTGTGATGTTCATATGGCCCTGTTAATATTTCTGTTTAGGAATCTTCTCCAGAAAATGTGCTTCATCAGGAAAGTCAGAAAACAGAACTGCTAGGTTGAGGTCCTCTTTAAAAGAGGATAGATAGTCTAAAATCAGGCCATCATTAGACTGAGGTTTTCCATCTGATATTCCAGGTTACTAAAGTCAGTTTCTTTCCTGGCACTGATGCATCATTATTACACATTTATCCACCTCCAACATCACAACCACTACTCTGCTGGGCATATACTCATTGCCACTAGGACAGCTATAGCCCAACATTGGAAGTCTCTTCCCAAAATTATTTCCAGAATACACCGTAGCTATGAGATGGAAACCATTGGTTTCAAATATTCCACTCCTGTATCCTCTCCACTGATGAAGTGGCTGCAGTGGTTTAAATATTACTCTGAACATCGCTCTTACAGGACCCTTAGCAATTAATTCAGCCTCCTGAAATCTTATTGTTTTGATGTCTCTAAATGTGTCATTCTGAATTTTTGGAATGTTGATTACCTCTAAATATGCCTCCTCCCCTCCCTCCCCCCTCCCTTTCCCTCCTCTCCCGATCTATTTCTGGATTATGTTTTTTTTTCTTCTGTAGGGTGTCTTTTTATACGTTAACAATGTAAACGTGCACATGTCTGATATAATTGACTGTAACCACAATACATTGTTATGTTTGTTTTGCTTAATTTTATAAATGAAATAAAAATCTTTATAAGTTAAAAAAAAAGGGATGGATAACCAATGCCAAATTGCATTATGAAGCCCAATTGTCCAACAAACTCTGTAGCAACGGGGCATAACTGCCAAAGGAGACATCACGGATGTAGTTGCTTTACATTCTCTCACGTGATGCCAGGCATGCCTGCTGTTTCTGTGCCTCCCTTACAATTATAATAAATTACCTGATTTGGCCAGGTGTATCAATCCCTTTAAGCGTGTTTTATGTTTCTCACTGAAGCGCTTGAAGCCTTTAAAATCCTCTGCTTAAATTACACAAGTGTTCTATAAGTAAGACACCATAATAGACAGAAGGCTCTCACGTGAATAGGCTTTAGTGTGTGCAAATTAAAATTGGGTCCATCTTAGTCTTGGATATATATTGCATATACACCTAACTCCTGTAGATGCATGAATTTTTGCCCATTTTCAATCTGTTTTAAATGTACTCCTTATATAACTGTTATGCTTAATATTTTTTTCTTGATGATATTTGCTTCAAAGAGAAATTAACCTTGATAATATTTTTCTTTAATGCTAATGCTTTTTGAGTTTGCAACTATGGTGCTTTGCTGAATCACATTTCATAATTCAATGCACATGTAGTCCTTAAAATTACATTATGTTACTGGTAAATGGTACTTTGGGGAATATTCAATTAAACTTTTTGAATCATAACAAAACAATTGAAATATACTGGTAGTTGTAAAAAGAGATAATGACAATATTTAATGCATTTTCCTATGTAGACTAATATCTGTGTGCAGATAAAGCCGAATTAAATTAGAGGCATTTAAATGGGTAGTAACTGGAAAAGAGCTTGCAATATCTGTAGATGTTACTGTGTCTCATTAACATAATTTCCAATGTACTCTACTTTGATCCTTTAGGAATTTCACAATAATTTTAAGTAATAAAAATGTGAGGTGCTTATATTTAGCATATCAGTCACTTTATCATTTAGAAAAGACAAAACAATAAAATATACGTTTTAATTATGAGAATTTGATGTAAACGTATCTACAGCTTAAGGAAACAATTCTTTGAGTACAAAAGATCATTTTCTATTTTGAAGAAATTAATTAACTTTAAAGACCCTCTATTTATCCTATAAGGAATGGACCACTAGCTAATTTAAGAATAGGGATCATTTATCACTAACTGCTATGCTAAATAAATATAGTACATGAGGAGAGGTGAAAAATAGCACACAGGTAAAACAAGTGCTGTTATGCACAGCAATCAATCACCTAGGAGCCTTATATCATTACTTTGTGCTGTTTGGGAACACTGTACCTTCCAATATTTAACTATCTAACTCTCAGTGTCTCATATAGAGTCGGACATAAGTTCAACTCATAAGTGCAAAAAAATATTTTTTTCAGTGCCAAGGATACGTCTCAGTTTGTTCTCAAATACGTTTCTCCCCCTTCCACCTCTCTATGATTAGAGAGGCAGAACAAGGGAGATAGTTGGCAAGCCTAGGTAAGTAAGAGCGTTTTAATGTTCTTACATGCTATGCTGATGGGAAGTATTCACAGATACACCTCTAGGAGATTTTTTTTGTTCTTTGCGGCCACTTTCCCCTGGTGCAAGGTCCATACTGATGTGTCACAATCCGCCTGGCAGCTCCTACCTTTTGGACTTTATTATTTGTATTTGTTCTTTTTATGTGTTTGCAGCAGTACCTCTGATGTCCAGAGGTGCTGCTATTGAGCATTTCTTGTGCTTTAGGAGTTAAACTTTCTGTTCACTAATTATCCCATGCACCTGGGTGTGGTTTCATTTTCCTTATTTATACCTGTCACTCCCAGCACACATTGCTGGTTATTGTTGTCATATCCTGATGTCATATCCTGCTGTTGCACCCTGTGGATTCTTCCTCCTGCCTTGCTCCTCTGGTTACATGCTGCTTGGAATCTGTTCATACCTCCTGCTTCCCTGCATTAGCTGTGTACCTGCTGGTTTCTGAACATTCATATTACTTCCTGCATCAGCCTGCACATGGTATTTACTACTACTCTTGATTACCTGTTATTTATACTTTTCTGCAAATAAACAGAGTGTTTTCACCATATTCATGGCTCCTAGCTGTACTCCTGTATGTAACCGTGACATGATGGTTGCTGTCAGTACAGACATTGCTGTATTAAAAAATAATGAAATACATAATTTATAATTAAAAACAGTGTGCAGTCCCTTTCTCCAAAATATATTAATCAGCCCTAGTGCTGCCATCCTAGGCAGGTACTAGCAAAATCGGTGGACCAAAAAGGGTGGATCCCCACAAATTTACTAGGACCAGCACTAGGCTTTGCCAGCCAGGACTAGTGACACTATGACAAGGACACCTGCAGCGTGGGTCAGCACAGGCCTCAATTCCCTAGGTAGATTGGGCCCAAAAACAAATAAATGCACCGCTCCCGGTATAACCTGCCCCAAGCTGAAAAGCACTAGGGCTCTTTCCAGTCACTGTGGAGTAATAGTATAAAATAGATGAAAAAAACATTTTGTTACTGGTGTTCTATAGGTCTCAGCATGCCCAGTCTGCCATTAAGTGTTTGGGCATCCTGGTGTTTGCTGTTTTACAAGCACCAGCATAACCATGACTGTCAGGGCATTCTGGCGGTTGGGTAAACACAAGTCTGAAAACATGTACTTCTGCAACAGTTCAAATGTCACTTGGAACTGCTAACTACAATCAAATTTTCCCCTTAATTAATTAGTTTTACTACTAGTTTTACTACTACTCAATTGACCATTTGTATATGCTGTGGAAAAAGGGGGTAAATTACCACGGTCTGATAACCAGAACAGGACCCATTCCATAGGGAAAGGTACAGACAGGGTTAAGGATCCTGCTGTTACCTCAAGGAAGGATTTCACTCATGGCTGCATGACATGTGTGTGATTGCTGAAGTTTGCTTGCTGAGAATGAAAGCATTGTGGGATCTGGTGGGCGGGGCTTCCGATGCTGAATAGCAGCCGGACAATAGTTAGGCCTGGTGGGTTAGTGTCAGGAAGCCGTGCAACATTTATTTAATTGTGTTACAGTGTTGTTGTAATAAAATAAAACAGCAACTGGTTATGAAGACTAGAGTAAAGAGTCAGTCATTTGGTAATTCTTACAGTATTATATAACTCATGATGACAAATGCACATCAAATGTACTAGTTCAAATGTTACAATTGCACATTTTTGCTTTTTAATAACATTGGATTTTGTGCGCCAATTTATGTTTTCAATTTTTGTCTGGACTGATCTATTTGGCTTTTACTTCCATTTCCAAATACCAAGCCCTTCTTTGCTGTATAATATCCTGTTATTAGAATATTCACCATACTCTTGTTTTGTTATGTACCTATAATTTCTTACCCCTCCCCCACCTCTCCTCCCCCACTTAGTTATATATTTAGAAAAAACTATGAGGAAACACTATTGCTTGTTGTAAAAAAATAATTTATTGTCATTTGATCTGCAAATGTTTCCTCAATAAACATAGAGCTAAAAAAAAGATTGAGCAAAAGTAATTGTATGGAAAGCAATGGATTAGTTCCATTCTGTATGTAATATTTCAATCCACCAAGCAAAAATGTGTAATTATGCAATGAATGCAATTGGCTACAGCTTTCTATACTAATATGTGCATAGGTTCCTATAAACAAGAACAACAATGCCAACAATGCCACATGATGTAACAGCAGGTTTTGAGGCCTTTATAATTAGGTTTTCAGTTTACAGCAACTGATATAGGATCCTACTGCAACACTAAAATTGTGTTATTAAACATCATTATAGTAGCCAATCATGACAATGACACATGCTAGTCTACATAACATATTTTAGTGTACAAGATATAGAAAAACACAGATATTTTAAAATATTTATGTTTACATAAATGTGTTTTGTTAGCATCTCATGTAAAGAGATGAACATTTAATGTAATATTCCACAGGTCTAAAACAGCTTTTTTAGTGCTCCTGAGACTGAAAACAAAAAAATTCAGGCACATGCACACATTTTATGGCTCTCTTTCCATTTATTTGTTGTCTGTCCAAAGCAAGTATGGCATTCATTGGACCAACACATTATGTCCTGATCATGCAAAATGATACTGAATAGGTAGTGTTTAGCAATTAAAAGCATTTAACGCTAATTTAAATACTATGAAGGGAAATTAATGCCTGAAATAAGCTACCCAGAAAATAAATTAAACAAAATATATTGTTTCAGTAAAATAAAGCCACTGTCTGTCACTATTGCAGATTAATGATAAGTACATTTTGTTTATCCTTAGCTGCCAAGATGATTACCAATCCAAAGTTTCACAGCCTTAACAGTGACCTAATTATTGCTCTGCTATCAGAAATTTCCTATCTCTTCTGCAATTGCTATTCCACTATCACAATTGTCAAAACTGACTAAAATAAAATCTGTTGTCTATGTTTACATGCTTTCTTTTAATTTTTATGTTGGAATGCCGTTTCTTTAAAATGAATTAGTATGTTGGCGAATGGAAGGTTTTATTTTAGATTAATGTGGTAATTATAAATAGACAAAACCAAGGTTGACCAAGAGGAAATGAACACAATTTGACAACATGCATTGTTGAAGCAAATTCATTTGTAAATAGAATTAATATGAGAACAAAACTCTGCTCAACAGAGATTACAACATGTATTTATATTATACACATATATATATATATATATATATATATATATATATATATATAAATATATAAAACAAAAAGTGGAAAGACAAGCGGCACTCAGTGTAAAACCAGAAAGTCACGTGAACAAACGTGCTTAAATATTTGTAAATCACATACAGTAGGCTGCTTCGCTTAAAACATCAAATTGCAGATGTTGAACCTATGTGGGCAAAAAAGCAAAAAAAAAAGAAAAGCGCCAAACATAGTGTGATATCATAGATTGAGAATAATAGCCAATAATTCAAATTGGCCTCGTACCAAAAAATATATAATATATTGGCTTATCTGAAAGATATCCCACTGGAATCCCGATCTCCTTCTTGTGTAAATTACACCTTCTATTCGATAGATTCCATACTAGGACTCAAGAGAAAATAGCAAAAAACAGTGTAGTGCGTTCATGACAGGTAGGTACTACTCATAGAATATAATCTGATTTTAATCATAGCTGTATTCATAAAAGACAATAAAATGCCCATACATTGGGTATAAATAAAGCAGACTTATCTGTTAAGTAGAGCTTTGAAATGCCCTTTTAGAAGCCTCTCTGGCCGCAGATAACAAAAGCCTCCTTTTCACCACCGATTAGCAATCACAGAAACCAATGCTCCCTTGACGCGTTTCGTCTGCAACAGACTTTATCAAAAGGGTATATGTCACCAAACACACGATCCTTTCTTTTATAGTTCCTGTCTTCAATCATTAAGGAGTATCAATACCAAACCGGAAGTTTCAATCAGAAGTGCGGGCTGATTTTCCTCTATTGTATTTCCGCTCTCAAATATCCACTTCACTTCCTCTCGATAGAACACATCACTTCCGGTATTTTCCAGAATCAAATATTGAAAATAGCTAATGTCAATCCATTTTGACATATGTACCAGGACCTCATAGAACATAACCGCACCACAGTCTCCTTGAATGAGATAAAATGAAAAGGAACAGATACATTGTATATTCACATATGGGCAGTGGGACATTTGCACACTTTCGCCCATACTAAAGCAATCAGTTAAAGTCTGAAAAATCAAACTTTAACATATATATACATTAATATATATATATATATATATATATATATATATATATATATATATATATATATATATATATATATATATATATATATATCCATGCACAATGGGAATACTGTAAACTTAACTGGAAAATATATAGTTATTTTAGGTCAAGGATGAATCTGTGACTATGGGCCTGATTCATTAAGGAAAGGAAAGCAAAAAAATGAGTAACATTGAACTTTGGTAAAAACCATGTTGCAATGCAAAGGGTGCAAATGAGTTTATTATTTTTCACAAAAAGAAAAATACTGGCTGTTTTTTCATGTAGGACACAAATATTTGATAGCTTTATTTTTACACTGACATTGAAATTTGATCTAGGACATGTCCTACCCCAATTATAAATTAGTCCTCACATTTTAAATTTACCTCCCCCTCCAATACAACATGGTTTTGCCAAGGATCAAGTTTCATTTTTTTTGCTTTACTTTCCTTAATTACCGGTAATAAGGCTCTATTAGTGCACCTAAGTATGCAGAGAGATGGAAAAATCTGGAGAAATGCACTAAGTGTTAATGACATTGGAGCAACCTATTACCGCTTTTTTACCACACCTAGATTCTAATTGAAATACATCTTGAGATCTGCTTCGATTTAAATATTGTCATAACTATGCATAAGTTCCGTGCTCTTTTTTAAAATGCAACTTGCATGCAAGTTGGGTCCAATTGTGAACCAGGCCCAAAGTTTTCAATTAAGAGTCTTGTCAAAGCTGACCCAAAGCATGGAACACCCCTAAAAATATGTTATCGCTATCCCTATATCTAATTTCAATAATCTCTCTCCACAAATTGAAAACTAATTTTTGCATTGCTCCTGCTTAATTCTTCTGGTTTGGTTAGAGTAGAACTACAACCAAATTCCACCTGCAAAATATGCAAAAATTGAAAGCCAAATGTGAAATTAAGCAACTATGTTGCTAAACAGTTTTGAAAATGTCCATAATCTTTCTCTCTGCCTCAAACATTTTACCCCAATGGAGTAGAGTGCAGGCAGAACTGGGTGTTACAGGCATGAATATAAGACACGTAAGTGGAAGTAGAGTCAGTTCTCACATCATACAGCTTATATGCAGCAATAAAACTTCTGTCAATCTGCCCCTGCGGAATATTTTCATTTGCGCTGGGTACTGATGTTATTATTTGTTGTGCCCCCACACACATTATACCTGCAGTCGGTGTCACCGCTTATATCTTGTGCCTGCCAACACTAGAAGAATTTAGGACAATGGCTGTCACTCACTCAGATGGACTATGGCACACCTTTATTGAAGTGGACATTTTTAAGTGGCGGTATAGAAATTTAGAAGTGGTGGTAATTTCAAGCAAATTGAGTTTCATAATGGAACAGGCCATTTCTCAGTGTTGTGAAGTTCTGATAATAAACGTGGCCACCTACTCAGAAAAAAAATCAACTGTCAGCCTAGTACTAACAGAAATCAGAGTGACAGAAAACTTGGGATCCCCCAAGATTGCAAGAACCTGCACTAGCCTTTGCCATAGTGTCAAATCAGTCCTAGACCGGTCAGCACAGACCTGGAATCCCTATGGGGATCAGGTCTGCAAAATAAATCCTGTCTTACCCCCTAAGGTACAACCAGCACTAAGGCTGTTCTGTAATACATCTATTTAACAAACCTTTATATTACAACTCCTGCCCGCCCACTATCTCCCCCATTCTGCCTCTCTAAGTTTAGAGAGGTGCAAGGAAGACATAATCTCATTGTAACTTTGACTACTGTATGTGCACAGTTTGGAAAGCGCTTTTTACGCTTACAGCTGACTCTACATAAGGCCCTTAATTCACATATTGTGGAATACCTCTGACTCTACATGAGGCCCTTAATTCACATATTGTGGAATTTATAGTCTATGAATAGATCTGAGAGGATAACAGTCAATTCATTCTGCTGTTGCTCATCTCTAATACCAAGGAAGGTTATAATCCTGGCTTTGACTGTATATCAAATAGACTGTCAAACTGAATACATACATGGCTATTTGGTTTGCTAAGTGGATAAGAGAACAAAAAAAAACCCAACAAAATTGCAGTCATATCACCACATGTTTGGCTCTCAGCACAAATATGTGCTCTCAACACAAATAAAAATCCTAAGCCATTAGAAAAAAATGATCACATAGGTCCACACATAAATGTAGTTATTTGACCAGATTGTCAAAATATTAGATCCAAAGTGACGATTCACCTAAGTGATCAAAGTGGCTACAGATACTGTACTTTTTAAAGTGGGTCAAATAACATGATCTACCTATTTATGGTCAGCCTTAGATATATTTTGCAGGATGAAACTGGGCCACGAGAAGAGAGAGTGAAGACCAGAAGACCTTTTTGTTGTTATCAGCATAGAACTAGCATGATACCAGCAAACATATAGGTGCTACCTGCCAACACTTGCATGTAATAAGCCCCTGAATTGCCACTCTTCAATTCTACAAAATAGGAAAGTATTTTTTAGGAGAGAGATTGTTTTTGTTTAGTGCAGAGTCTGTGTGTACTGTGTAATAAAATTCTTGCAATTGATAATTTCTTATTTAGAAAGCCTTGTACCTGGGGATTTTTATCTAACTAATGGATGTTGGCTTTTAGCTTTCCCTGTTAGTTTTGTTTCATCACAGGGTTTATTTTCTGGGGAAAAAAACATCTCGGAAAAGAAAGAATTAACTACCAGCAGTGACTTTGTACTAGAGGACTGTTTTAAGAAACATTATTTAATCTTGAAATCAAAGCACATCTACAAAGATAATATAAGTTCAGCAAATCCAAAGTAAACTTATTAAATATTTCAATATATTTAACTGTAAGGGAAAAAACTTGAAATGATTTTTGCTGAGACCTACTTCTTTTTATGGTATTGTTTAATTTCTGGTTAAATTAATTTTTGATTTTCTATAAAACATACTTTACTCTGCTCAATGTAACCAAGGTGATGCGTTTAACTGTCTTATGTAGTGTATAACATATTTTGCATCCATAATTTGTGCATCATTAAGAAAACTAGAAAAACTGTGCCAAATATCCTTTTATTTTACAATGAATATAACTCTTTTTCAAAGATCGACATAATAATGTTCTTACTTTTTTAAACTACACAGTTGTGTGTCTTGTATAGAGAAAACTTGAGTTAAAGTAACACCTCAATAATACCTCAAACTCAAAAGTAATATTTTTTTTTATTGCATCCCAACTACCATAAATTTCATACCCATATCTTTCTGTTGTGTAGGGCTTTAATGTGTAGCCCTGTGGAGGAAACACTGTTAAACTATATTAAGAGGGAACAAATAAACAGTCTACAATTTCAAAGTGTGTGGTTGTCATTATACCAGTGAAGTAATTCATCACACAAGTCCTGTTGAAGTCAGAGCACTTGACCAAGCAAAGAGGAGCTCTCTGTTGGTATGGGGTAACAGTGTTTTCCCAGTAGGGCTTCTTTAAAATGATACAGTGCCAGAGTAGGTCATTTACAATTGGATCCTAACCAAATATAAATAAGTTTAAGTTTTAGTGGTCCTTTAATAACTAAGTTTAAGTAGAACAACATATCTGATGAAGAGCAGCTGTAAAATATGTAAAAGTTAATTTAGTATAGATTAGCAAAATGCAGCCTTCAAAAACAAAATATAGTAGCCACAAACTTCTGAAAAAAACATTGTTGCTTGTGAATTTGCATTGTTATGTTAGTGTCAACTATTATCCTATTTAAGACCCATTTTAAACAAGAATGGTTCACTGCTGTTTCTTTCAGTACGTTCACAAGAAGAAAGAATATGTGAACAAAGGGCTTCTCCCTTTTAGCCACTTGTGACAAAATGTCCTTATTTGTGGAAAAAACCCTGAAACTGAATTTTTGTTCATATACACCAGCGGTTTTTGCTATGTGTCAGAATCAAAAACACAGGTCGCAATGTAATTTATGGTGGGTTACCAAATCTTTTGTGTAATAGCAATTAATCTAAAACTACTAAGCTAATTATTAGTAAGAATATTTTCATAAGAACTTAATTGCCTCAGTTACAGACTTGTAAAAATGTAACCCTAAGTGTCTTTCATTTTACCAACCTCAGATTATATATAGAAGATTGTACTTATTCTCTCTCTCATACATTTTGAATAAATTGGTCAAGAAGGTGCAAAAGATGTTGAAACAATGGATCAAGACCGTCTCTTACGATTTGGAAAGATCAAGTCATTTTACTATGAGATATTTAATGTGGGCCTGATGTCCCAGAGGAATACAATTCCGTGCTGACCAGGGTTCCCCTGCTATAGTGGTACCACTCCTGGCTGGCAAATCTTTGCGCTGGCACTGGTAAATTTTGAGGCGTTTTTTAGGGAAAAATACTTTTTTTATTATTATTATTATTATTATTATTATTATTATTTTATATAGACATATATATCTATATATATATATATATCTATATATATATATATATATATATATATATATATATATATATATATATATATATATATATATATATATACTGGAATAGTGTTTGCTGGCAGGTATATTAATACCAGGTCTCTAACCAACATGTTTTAAAACCCCAGGGAGGCTTTTCATATTTGAGAAATGCTTCCCAGAGAGATGTTCAGCTTTAGGGAAAAGCTGGTAAGGGTCCCTGGGGTGTAAATGGAGAGAGAAGGGTACTCTCCATTTACAAGACCCAGTCCGGGCCTTCTGTTCTGCTGTCAGATTTATTAATGCTGACACATGTGAGCTGTGTATAAAAGGCTGCTAGGCAGTAGGTTCAGGTACTTGAGTTTAGGGACTGTAGATTCTTTGTAAGAGGAAGCTTGATCTTTGCTGTGAGAAAACCATATTGTTACTTCTTATGCTTTGTTTTAGTTTGTTAGTCAGGAGTATTTAGTTAGTGCTGGACAGGCAAAGTGTTTATTTTGAAGATTATTTTATTTTCTTGCTTAGTAAAACTGACTGAGACCAGTTGTATCCAAAACCTTTAATTGCATGATCTCTCAGCTGCTGCAAACTACCATCTACTCCAGGAAATGACACCTGTTCCCCTACCTCGGTATTGTGATACACACACAAACAACTTCTTGCTTTTTACTTTGCTTTATTTGTCAGGATGGCAAAGTAGCTCATAACATAAAGTTCCACACACTTTCTTGTGACCCTAATACTTAATTATACAGAAACCAAGTCCCTAGACACCAGCCAACTTGTGCAGCATCAGTCACACTTACAAAACGAGCATCTTAGGCTCAAATACTTTACATTCCTTCCACAGCCCTAGCTTGATGAACAGGTGGCTCTTCCACCTTGTCTTTAAAGAGGAGTACTCATCAGGTACTCCTGTTTGTTTAGCCTCACATCAGACACACCATGTAAGCTGCTGTTAGCTATGTAAAAAGGTAATCCCACTACTTCCAAATATGTAAATTAAATCACCCTCTATAGTATTATTTTGCCACACTTATGTCCTCCACCTGTGTAAATTGTATCTGCCTTGTCCTGCAGAATTTCAGCCAAATACCTAACTTCTCTCTTAAAGTTCATTGTCACAATACATGTATATATATATATATATATATATATATATATATATATATATATATATATATATATATATTACCATATATGACAACATCATTTTCAGTGCCCATTTACTGACACAACATTTTGGGAGCAGCGGATAAACTGACAAGTGTATATTTGTACTCCTAGGCTGTGGTTCCATACTTTGGTACTTTTGTGCAGGAGTTTCAATAAAGTCTACAGTTTAGTGTATTATGAGGCAGAAAAAGTGGAGACCAATCAAGATGCCACTTAATCTAAAGGCTCATTTTAGAAAGAATGTTCTGGTTGTTCAGGTAACCAAGCGTCTATACTATATTTTTTTTAAAGATTTTTCTATTTTCTGTATTTCACAGTGTAGAATAAACATGATGCAAATCATAGCTTAGGGAAAGGTTGATGTTTTGTTCCAAGCATGATACCATTTGCTATAATGTTCCCATACTGCTTCTGGGCTTTCAAGAAAGACAATTTCATCTTCAATTGGGCACAGTTATTGGTAAATGTGCTATGTTATACAATCTAGATCAACCATTCAAATTTCTATTCCCCATGTTCAGATAATGTTGATTACATCCAATTTTACTGCATCTTTAAATTACAGTTGCTGTTTGGGACATCTTAAGGACAATACAGTACAGAAGTGGAAGTTGCTCAATCAATTTATAGGTTCATAGCAGGTGCTTGAAAGGGTGTGGGTTATGCTGAAAAGACCAAATACAGAGAAAATCCCCCAGCACACTGCTATAGCCTCTCAGAGAGAATATTTTAGTTGTGATAGTAAAATGCAACAGATGAATAAAACAATGTTGCCTTGCCTTGTTGCCTCATTCACATAAATAAAACTGGAGCACCCCAATGCCAATGGATATTTGGATAAATGTGTGTCTGGTTAGGAATATAAAAAAGAAAGTATTCTTAAGCAGTCCTGAATTTAGTCCTGTTTTCAATGTTACCCTGTTCCCTGTGACCCATATAAATAGAAAGCCACATATTAATACAGTTTGCCTTCATAACCTGCTGGCTGTTTATTCGCAAAATTGTGCTGAAATTATATTGTCCACATATTTATAGACTTTGTAAAGAAAGGATACTGGTAGTTTTCCAGATAAACCCTTTATCCCTAAGAACTACTAAGTGTCAGAATAAACATCTAGTTGGGTATGATGTTATACTGTATATGAAAATGTCAATTTTCAGAACACAACCTATGTAAATTTACAGTGTTGCTTTTCAATTTGCTAGTTATTTACAGTAGAAAAAAATACACTTTCTATACAGATCTGCTTTTATTTGTTTTTGGTTTAATAAAGAAACATTTTTCTAACAATATTTGTCTTTATAAAAGCTCCCATATGTAATATTACATTACAGTGTTTTCACTAATTTACCCAGGCAACAGAAGTAAGAAAACCAACAGGGAAAACAGAGTTCCATTTTTTTGTCTTAAAATTGCAAGCCATATATTTAGAAAGAACAATCATTGTAAATGCTTATATTATTAATCTGAGAATTGTGAAATAGGAAATTGGCATTTCAAGCTTGTAAAGGCCCTCTCTTTAGTTCTGCTTGATCCTTCTAATTTACACTGTCGGATTTATAATTCTCTATTATGTCATTTGAATAGGAACGATTGGTAAATACTGAGAGCCCCTTGTTCAGCTCCTTTGAATCCATAGCAATTTTCCTTTTATCCATATTGAAATAAAGCTACAGTTGTCCCTGTGATCAGTGCTATGACACCCACTCCAGATACTTGATAAGGGCTTAACCACCTAAAGAAAAACTCCTAATATACACTCAGGATTGTGTGTTTAAAGTTTCAATGGTACAAAAAGCAAGTGTATTAGCATACACAGCAAGCCTTTTGCTCCAAGTACTTGCAATATACACTCATTACCCCCCCCCCTTCCTTTTTTCATTTGAATTTACCAGAAGCCCTTACCTTTACGCTATCTTTATTAAGTTATACCATTAATACAGAGTTTGGACCCCATTATATCCCCACAGGCTAATATTCTAATTACTCTGTCGCAGATTTGATTTTATGATATTCTGTGCTATATTATATGTATTACCATCAACAAAAAGTTCAGAGTAGAAAATCACCTAGAAAGTCCTGGCCCAATGTTAGATATCACATGTTTAATAGTAGAGTGTCAACCTATTGTAGAACTACAAGCTTCATCATGTACATGGCCACAAGTGTATACTTGCACTTGTAGTGCCACAAAAGTGCCCATTGTATGTGGTCCAAATAAAATAAAATAAAATTACCCCCAATATTTACCTCACATTACCATCTCTCTTCCTCCACCATAGCTCCAATAGGAAACAAATGGACCTCAAATGCACCGCAAAATGAAGCTAGCTCTGGTGAGCATGGCTTGAAGAAGCTGGTCAGCTAATCAGTAGAGGTTTCTTACACCACTCCAATCAATAATTGTTGCTCTGTGATTAGCTGAGCTAAGCTGTTGTTTAGAGATGATAGGAAGAAATAGAGAGAAATATGGGGAGAGATTTGATTTAGACCACAACAATCTCCATGCTCTACACATAGTGTATATTAGAACAATATATTTGATTGTATATGTGAGTTTTTTAGGGTCAGTGTGTGGAATAGCTGTAAGGTTTATATCTGAACTAAAAGCTTTTAAAAAAATATATATGTATGTATGTATTATATTTTTAATCACATCCATGGTGTATCTGTGGTTTGCTGCCATGTAATATTCCATGATATTCGGAAGGTTAACTCCTCCCAGGGTTGGTGGTTTTTGTAAGGCAAATAATGGAACTTTTGGGTTGTTTGTTAAACAAAATAATTTTTGGAAAGAAGCCTGAGTGAGGATATAATTTATTATATTTTATTATTATAATTGCCAACATTTGCATGGGATAAAGATGGCATGAAAAGCTTATTATTGTAATTAAGCAACATTTGCCTGAAAAATAACATTTTTAAATTATGTAGGGACTTTTATGATTAGTTGAGGAACGATGTTAGTATATGATTGTGTGTGATGGCTGGAGACTTTAAAGACCAGGCACCTGATACTGAGTTGGCCAGAAAATGAATGTAATTTATAGTATTTTTATTGTATATATTTCTAAATTCCTGTATAAGCCTTCAAATGCTGCCGTTGGCTGCAAGGATGTCAAGTTGTGACCGGCCCCACAAAGTCTATTGAGGTGTCCAAAAACTAACTTGTGTCAGGATATAGCTCACAGCAGGGACCCTTTGAAGCCTCTATAGGTGACACTGCTATCTTCTCACACTGGGATGTGCAGAGCCACCAATTACACTCACAACAGACTTTCTGACTTCACATTTTACACTTTAGTAGCTCAACTTATCAATGGATTCATTTGATATACCATAATTACACTGCAATTATGATTTAGGCCTTATTCACCATAATTATGTGAGGGGTTACCCTTATAAATAACTGTAAGCTCACTATGTTTACGACAATCATCATCATCCGCTATTTATTCATGACCCTGACCACCTGTGAATATTAGGCATATATCCATCTTTTCACTGATCTGCATCCATTCACAATTCAATGTACACACCCTTACTGTACTCACCCTATGTTAAAATGCTCTGTCCTATCTCTCTAGGCACAGAATCATGCAGATCTGTATAGGAGCAAATGCCATTATCCACTTTCTGGGCATGTGCAGAGCGATTTCATGCAAGATATTCTACACTGGTGCGGTACTCCCTGTGCATCATCCCTTAGATATTTTATTGAATTGGCTGCCTATTAAAAGAAGAATGTGCCTTTCCAGCCTTTTTATCTATTGGGGTAAGTGCTAGTGCTTCCCTATTCCAATTTACTAGTATTAACTGAATATCTAGAAATATATTGTATTAATACATGTATAATCCTTTAATTTGTTATCAAAACATTCTCTTTGAGTTGTATATACACTCAGTGGCCACTTTTTGGGTATACCTTTCTAGTACTAGGTAGGGTCATCTTTGCCCTCAGAACCACTTGAATTCTTTGTTTCTTGGATTCAACAAGCCACTGGAAACATTATCATCATCATTTATTTAGCGCCACTAATTCCGCAGCGCTGTACAGAGAACTCACTCACATCAGTCCCTGCCCCATTGGGGCTTACAGTCTAAATTCCCTAACACACACACAGACAGACAAAGACCGACAAACAGAAACACACACAAACTAAGGTCAATTTATTAGCAGCCAATTAACCTACTAGTATGTTTTTGGATTGTGGAAGGAAACCGGAGCACCCGGAGGAAACCCATACCCAACCCCTTCACTGGTCATAGGACATAACAGCTCATTTACTAGTCCATGGATGTGTGCTGGAGGATCTTTCTCTATTTCTTTTTTACTGGATAACCCCACCCTTTCAAGCACATGCTGTGAACCTATATATTGATCGAGCAACTTTCATTTCTGTATTGATGTTTGAGAGACATGGTTTGATATCAGTAGCTGATTGGGAGTGCTAGTCCTCTACTGCCATTTGGAAGCTCATGTGGTACCTCTTGGTAAGTTAGCTCTGAATTTAAAAACACATATATGTATCATCCAATGCAGAAATGCTGTGAAGTGGCAGGAGGCTTATCATGCATTTGCAAATGTATGTAACTGAAAATTCTATGCTTTTATGTACAAGTAGTATAGCAAGACTTTTACTAGTCCATAGCAGTGTGCTGAGGGATTTTTCTCTATTTGTTTCTTCCTGGATAACCCCACTCTTTCAAGCACCTGCTGTGAACCTATAAATTGATTAAACAACTTCCATTTCTGTAATATAGGGCCTGATGCAGAGTTTGATGCATGTGAGTTTGCCTATCGTATCTTGATTGAAATCACTCTACACATACCCAGAGAGAGACCGCACACATGTGAGCATATGTAGACGGGGAAAGGATGTGTGTTCTAACATAGACCGAATACAGTAAAGGCAAGTACTGCTCATGCAGGTCTGCAGAAACACACATATACACTTGCTAGGAGGCGTGTCCTTTCTACCTGCTATAGGGGAGGAGCAAATACTGGCTGATGATGATGACTTGTTGTAAACCAAGTGCATATGCTACTGATGGGGAGGAAAATACATCTCAAGATATGTACGGTTATGCATATAAGTGGAAATTAGCTATTTGTCTATGTTTTTATTTCAGAGTAATCTACTCTCATTATTGTGGCCAACTCTGCATCTGCTCCATATAGTTTATGCTGCTGTCAGGGCTGGCGCTAACCCTGGGGATGCCTTAGGCAGAGCTCCCGTCTGTGTTTTGCCTCCTTAGCAGGCACGAGGTGGGAGCGGCATCCACACCTCCTGGAACTGGAAGTGTGGCATTTACCTGTGACATCATAGTCAAGCACCACATGCCCAATGTTTTAGATACCCCTTAAACAATGACTCGTTATGCAACCAACTAAGTTCACCTAATGGTAGTGCCTTCCCTGTAGTATATTTTTTCTCTTTACTGGAGTATAATAAATAGTGTATACTTAATGTATCTCCTGGGAAACACAGTGAGGGCTGTGTTTTTAAACTGGGTGTCCAAAAACCAAATGAAATTGTTCACAGATGCAGAGCTGGAACCAAAGTCTGATAAAACAAGGTGCATAACTGCCTCTTGGTCGCCTATCTATGGCCTGTTAGAATACAGTAGATTTTGACAGGACATAGATAGGCATCCAATAGTCATGGTTTAGCTAATGTGTAATATGTAGAGATGGGCGGGCTCGGTTCCCCGAGATCCGAATGCATCCGAATTTCGCCTATCCGAGTACCGAGCCAAGGTCATTCGGAATCGAAATCGGGGCAAAACGTCATCGTGACCTATTCGTATTTCTGAGCTCGGTTCTCGCAAGATTTGAAAAGCATAAATACCCGCCTCCACGGCAATCCATCGCCATTTGACAGAGGGAGAGAGCAGGGTTAGGTCAGAGGCTATATTAGCGCAGGGACAGAGCAAAAATTGTACACATTATTGTTTCAATTCTATTCTATACAATTCTATTATTATTACTACCAATTCTGTTAGCAATTGTTAGAGCAACAAGACAGGAGGATAGAGGAGGCTTATTTTTCAATTTTTTGCACTACAAGTGCTTTGGGGTCTCCCATATTCCCCAGTGTTTCAGACTAATTTTTCTGGCTGTCAAAAGTGATATTTGTCAGCAGTATTTCTAAAATTTGTTTGCACTACAAGTGCTTTGGGGTCTCCCATATTCCCCAGTGTTTTAGACTAATTTTTCTGGCTGTCAAAAGTGATATTTGTCAGCAGTATTTTGTCAAAAGTGATATTTGTCAGCAGGATTTCTAAAATTAGTTTGCACTACAAGTGCTTTGGGTTCTCCCATATTCCCCAGTGTTTTACACTAATTTTTCTGGCTGTCAAAAGTGATATTTGTCAGCAGTATTTCTAAAATTTGTTTGCACTACAAGTGCTTTGGGGTCTCCCATATTCCCCAGTGTGAAACAATATTTTTTCTGGCTGTCAAAAGTGATATTTGTCAGCAGTATTTCTAAAAAATGTTTGCACTACAAGTGCTTTGGGGTGTCCCATATTCCCAAGTGTGAAACAATCATTTTTCTGGCTGTCGCACAAAGTCATATTTGTCAGCAGTATCTATCTAATACAATATTTTGCCCTACAAGTGCTTTGGGGTGTCCAATATTCCCCAGTGTTCTACACTAATTTTTCTGGCTGTCAAAAAAGTCATATTTGTCAGCAGTATCTATCTAATACAATACTTTCCACAACAAGTGCTTTGGGTTCATTAAAATGGATTCAAAGCAGTCCACATATGAGCAGAATCAGCAAGCAGGTGCTGGCACCAGTCCTGATGGTAATGTTCCCAGTACGTCATCTGGTAAAGCCTATGTAAAAGTACATAGTCTTTTGAAATAAGGGAAAAAAACACACATCAAAAAAAAATTTGCAGTGTTGAAGCGACAAAGAAGCGTAACTGAGGAAAAATTAACTGCCGATAAAAAAAAATTGCCATCATGCCATTCTACACACACAGTGGCAAAGAAAGAATGAGGCCTTCGCCTTTCTCTATTAGTGGCAGATCAAAAAATGTTACTGAGCCTTCTTCTTGTACGGTCACTTGTGACCAAGAAAGACCAAGTAATTTGGAGTCTAAAAGTGGTGCACAACTACTGTTACGAGTGAAAGGCGAGCTGCAAGAAAACAGTAAGGCATTAGAGGATAATGTATGCTCAGAAACAGAAATGACACCAATCCCTGTGGAGAGTTCATCCACCAGTGGTATGTGTAATTGTGAGCATTCTGTTAGTGTACCCATAAAGAAGGGTCCTTTCAGCAATTCTGCTGATGTGTGTCTTAACAGCCCGAGTGTAGCCGGTGATACACCAATTGAGGATGCCACTTTGGAATTAGAAGAGGATGAGGGGGAGATTTGTGTAGGCGACGAGGGCGCTAATGATGATGTTGATGAAGATGATGCAGACAGATATCAAATTGCCATTCTAAATTTCTATTTATATTCTAGACACTATAACGGCTGAATAGTTTTCTATTTTACCCCTAGTGGAGAGGGGATCTAATGCAGACAGATACCAAACTGCCTTTGTCCATTTCTTTTTATATTCTAATTCTACAGTCTATGCAGGCTGCTTTTTTTTCTATTCAACTACAAGTGGAGGGCGGGGGCGGGGGTCATAGACAGCCACCAAACTACCTTGGTCCATTTATTTTTTATATTGTTCAGTCTATGCAGGCTGCTTTTCTTCTATTCAACTACAAGTGGAGGGCAGGGGGGGGGGCTATAGAGACTGAAACCAGACTGCCTTTGTCAATTTCAATTTATATTGTACAGTCTATAACGGCTGAATTTTTTAGTATTTTCTACACCCAAAGACGATGGCTGCATTGCCAGTAGGCTAAGATGAAGAGTAAGACAATCAGGTTTGTGTGCACAATTAAGGACGGCCTACCAGGGATTAAACTGTTTTCTTCCTAATTTATTAGCTTTAGAATTACCTTACTTATCCAAGAAACAGGTGGAGCACTAAATTAGGTTATTTTATGCCCAAAAACATTGATTTTTAAAGAAAATTGCAAAACAAAACCCACCAAAGCCAAAACCAAAACCAAAACACGCAAGGGCGGTTTGGCAAATCCAAAACCATAACCAAAACATGACGGTAATCTAGATCCAAAGCCAAAACCAAAACCAAAACATGGGGGTCAGTGAGCATCTCTAGTAATATGATTGGTGCTATATAAGTAAACTGCAATAATAATAATAATAAAAAAATAATTACAATAATAGTAATGAAACAATGTGAAAGCTTAGAAATTAAAAACGTTTTATGAATACGTGTTTAAGTAACACAGTACATACCCTACCAACTTAAATAAAGAAAACTTTATTAAAATCATACCCATAAAAAAGTGAAGAAGCAATGTCCTTGATTCATCATAGCACAAGCAGAAACTGCTGTTCAGTTGTCCCAGATAAAAATGTTATTCGACCATGGTGCATTAAAAATAACATTAAATTAGCCCACACTTCATTGATAACACTAAATTGTAGTAATTGGGAATAAACACATTCAGTTCCTTTACAATTATTTTGAAAATTAGTAAATTTAATACATGAGAACATGAGAAATGGTCCATATAAGTTCCCGCCATTTCCCATGTAACTTATTGGAGGGAGGGCAAACTAATCAGATGTCACATTTGATAATAAAGTATTCTAAATGAGTATTTAGCAACACCTAGGAAACCATCATATTGTTTATGATTTTAGAGCTGGGAACATTCTGCTCAAAAACGTTGTGAGTATAAAAAATGTTTTATTGTTGTGTTAGAGATATTAGAGATATTAATAAATAGTCATTGTGTATCTGCAGTATTAAGAAATTATGTTGTCACTGGTTCCAGTTTACTTTCTAATAGAAGTATTGTAATGCAAGTTCCATGTTAAAATGAATAACAAGGAAAAAAAACAGAAGATGATGAAACAACCTAGATAAACTGAAGTCCTTAGATATGAAGCAGAAAGGCATATTGTTAAAAGTATATTCCACAACTATCCTATTTCAGTCATAAGCCACCCTGTTGTTTTAAGAAATGAAAAATGTTTATTTGTCAGTGTACATTAACACGAGGGGATAGGCTTTTCCTATTAAGTACTTAAAGGCAAATAAAATCAGAAAACACATAAAAAAGGAAAGGCAAACATATCCAGCATTGTCACCCCATGTAGGGTACAAAATTAGGAAAATAATTAAACTGAAAAATACATTTACAAATACTAACACATCTAAATTAATGCAAAAGTTTTAAAACAAGTTGGGTATGAGCATTTGATCCTCTAAATGTCTGAGCTGGCAGCCATGTTAATAGGGGTATGGTACGTATTTCCGACATTGTAAATGTCAGCATTGTAAATGGCGTCACTTGCATTGTGTAACAAGTGGACAATGTTGTCAGTGTAGTTGGCAGCATTCACAATGGCATCAGGTCCTGCGGCATTGATCTTTTAATTTGGGCAATGTGATTGGTGACATTATAAATGTGTCAAGCGCCATCTCTGCACTGACACTTGGTGCAGGAGATGGACGCCTTCACCTTCTCGTCAGCCGCGTGTCATTGCCTAGCACTTTATGGTATATAGAGCACCCTCTGACACATGTTGGGTGCCAAAATATTGGTTCACTCCTGCTCCAGCGCTTCCTGAACTTCTGATCCAGTGTTCTTCGGTTCCTGTTACTATTCTCCTGTATGTTGCTATAGTACGTTGCTGCTCGGCCGGTTTAACTATTTGGCTTGACCTGAATTCTCTCTGGAACCTTCCTGTGTACCACACCGCTCGGTTGGCTTTGATCTGGATTGCCTGACTACGCCTGTCTACTACTATCGCTACACCGGTGACTGTCTTGGAGAACTGCGACCTGCGTACCCTCTACAGCTAAGCCCAAACTCCCTTGCGGGGGTCCCTTGTGAATATCGGGGGTACGTTAGTCTCCACTCCTCCCTGTTCAATTGCACTAATACCGGTTAGCGGCCATCTCTGAAATTTCATAACATTATGTCGCCAATCACACTGATGACATCGTCCACTTGTCACACAATGCAAGTGTCTGCATTTACCCTGCTGCCATTTTCATGTCAGCAGGTTAAGTGCCGACATTTACAGTGTCGGAAAAATGTATGCCAGCGGTTAAAAGTAAGATGTTTGTATTAGGATATTAATGCTGTTGGTGTTTGCTTAACCATTGCATAGAGGGACTTTGTCTCTTGTCACCATACCAAGGGGTAAATGTATCATACCCCGGTTTCTTCAACTCGCGGGTGTTCGGCGTCTTCACAGCTTAAATTTAAAGTGGCACTGCCTTGTAAAGGGAAGTTTCCCTTTACAAGGCAGCGCCAATTTAAATTTAAGCTGCGAAGACGCCGAACTCCCGCGAGTTGAAGAAACCGGGGTATGATACATTTACCCCCAAGTCTTGGTTTTTAAGATGTGTCAGTTTAGGAATTATAAAGAAGTTTCCTCTGATAACAAACTTGGACAAATATATTTTTTATTTTATATATTGGGAAAACCAATACAAAAATACTTATGTGACGTGTTTCTCTATATTAGTACAGTACAAAAACCATTTTTTTTATTTGAAAAAGTCACCTTTCAGTGATGAAATGCGTCAGTTCATATGAAAAAGGATACATGCTATTAAAGACCAGCTAAGCCTTTTAACCAGATCAGAATTTAAAGTCTATAGACTTTATTCTATTTACAGCCGTCCACTAGAACAGAACTTTTAAGACGCACTGTTAAAATTCTCCTACCTCCCCTTAAAAGAACATTTACTTTTGAAAAGCTTACATAAGGTGAACACAAGTTGCATTGGATTCATCAAAGGACAGCAGATGGAGAGGTTGTATCTTTACAGTTTGACAATTGTCTGCCATATTAACAATATAATTTTTGAATATACCCCTTTTTTCCTCTGTAAATACTAAAGAGAGGACTGTGTATCTTTCAAACACTTTTGGGGAGATAGATGAGCTGGCCACTCACTCTTAAACCCCAATAAGCTCTAGTTTTACATAACCATAATATGTCAATATTGACATATTGTCAGTTTTCAGAGTTTATGATAAATCCTGGGATCTTAAATTCCCTGATTCCTTGTTTTGTGAATATTTCTGTTTTATATATATCTAATATATAAATGCTTAGTGGCGTCTGTCTGTGTGTGTGTGTGGAAAAAAAAAACCAAGTTGCAGCGCCACCTGCTGGGCAGAGTTATACACTGACCTACTAAATTCTTAGTGTGTGTGAGAAAAAAAATTCAAAAAGGGCTGAAATTTGGTAGGGCTCAAACTCATTTTCGTGAGGTAATTTTACCTCATGAACACACATGTGTAGAGGCGTGCGTTAGTGTGTGTGTGTGTGGAAAAAACTATTTTCTCAGAAAGGGCTCATCCAATTGACCTGAAATTTTGTATACTGACATTATTTGACAAAAAAATTAGAATAGTCAAGTAAGTTAACTTCCATCATCCCCCCTTCCCCCCGTGGGAGGGGTAGTAAAGGCTAAATTTACGAGTTGAGGGGTCAAACTCATTTTCGTGAGGTAATTTTACCTCATGAACACACATTAAAAAGGGCGCTTGCGTCGGGAAGTAACAATCTTCCCCTGAGGAGGCCTGGGCTAGGCCCAAATGCATGACAAGAACCTTTTTAAGACCTTAAGTATCTTGATTTGACTAGAATGCATGAGTATCATGCACGGGTTAACTTGTGTATATATATATATATATATATATATAATATCTTAATATTACAATATATTATATAGGTATTTGCATTTATTATATGTTATACTACCACATTAATGTTTAATTTACATTCGCCTTAATTGTGAATATAGGTTTTGCACTGACACGAAGTCCTGTCAGGTGAACATGCACATCACTAAGTAGTTAATGGAGGTAATGCATTTGTTTTCAGAATCATCACTTCATTGATACAGGTGTTGTAGCTGATTATATTGTTATTGAATGAGTTCATTTTCTTGTCTTTATTACTTCTTGTTTAAGAAATGACTGTAGTCCATCATCTGTGACAGTGTGACTGTGCTCTGCAAAGGTCTTTGGAAATTGCATGGCTTTAACTATATAATGTAATATTTGCTAAGCTCTGCTGCTAATAATTGCTTACCAGGAAAAAGGAGTTGCAATTTCTATGTAATTTTTGTACCAAATAAACTTATTCTTGTACTTGTATATAGAAGCATAGGATAAACCAGTGGCAGATTAAATCTACTATGGGCACTTTATAATAATCATAACCCACCATTGGGGTAAGAAGTACATGTTCAGGCATGCAATGTACACTATTGTTAAACATAAATTCTGAGAAAACAAGGCATTTATTTTACAATTCGGTTTGCGGTTGACATTTTATCAACATTATTGGTGTCAGAGGCCATTAACTATTACAAAAAATGCACACAACACAGAAAGGGTTTAAAGAGGCCAGACCTTTATTTAGACATAATATACAGCTGTTATTAAACCTTCAACCCTCTTCTCAAATTAACTTATATATACATGTGTAAAATCCAAATCCATAAATCCAAATCTGATATAGATGAGAAGGTTATTATGGTCCATTTACACTCATGAAGCCTATGTTGCCCAATGGCTCAGGTGTTGTTTTTATTGAAGCAATATCCAGCTGGTGATAATTGGTTGACCCATGGACTTTGGTTCAGGTAGTAACAAATGTTGATTTAGCACCTAACCAGTGGAGAGGACTGAACACAGTAGGAAGTAGTGAGCAACCAGACTGTAAATAGTACAACTCTGAGCCAGACAGGCAAGAGTTAATATGGAGTAGTCTGGCACTTGCCTGATGAAGTGCACAGCACACGGCAGCAGTAGTGAGCAACCAGACTGTAAATAGCAGAACTCTGAGCCAGACAGGAAGGGATCAGGAGTAGAGAATACAGCAAAATCCTTTAAACAAGCCAGGGGTCAGGGCATGTAGAATTGAGAGCAAATGCATGTAACAATGCCAAGAGTCAGAAGTTTATTCCTATAAACAATCCAGGTTAAACACTGATAGCAAAACAGGTCAGGATACAAGTCACTCAAGGTCAAGCAGGACCTATCACCAGCATTGGTATGCTGCCGGGAACAGGTTTAGAAAGGCAGCCGCACCAATCAGAATTGCAGGATAATTAGCTGCACGAGTGTGGTAGGTGATTGCACACCCGAGGCTGCCAGACTGAGAGCTGAATGAAGCTTGTAACTATTTACCTATTTACCTAGCAACCAGCGGAATCAGTGAAGTGCAGGATTGATCTTACACATAGTAGTAGCAGTAATTCCACAGATGATAGATCAAAGAAACAGGAAAGCTTCTGTTTCTTAACAAAATGTTAGCCAGATTGCCATGATCTCCACTGGGTATTATTAATACAGGCGGAAAGCCATCACACTCCCTTGGGCAGCACAATGGCTCAGTGGTTATCACTTCTGCCTCCGAACACTGGGTTCATGTGCTTGAACTCCCTGTGTGGAGTTTGTATGTTCTTCCTGTGTTTCCATGGGTTTCTGCTTGGTGCTCCGGTTTGCTCCCAAACTCCAAAAACATACTAGTAGGTTAATTGGCTGCTGACAAAATGAACCCTAGTGTGTGTGTGTGTGTGTGTGTGTGTGTGTGTGTGTGTGTGTTAGGGAATTTAGACTGCAAGCTCCAATGGGGCAGAGGCTGAAGTGAATGACAAATATTCTCTGTACAGTGCTGCAAAATTGGTGGTGCTATATAAATAAATGATGATGATGAAATCTTATTATCCTGTATTTGTACTAGGAGCTTGGCACCTCTACTAGTACAGGCCATTAAGATTTGAAATGCTCCAAGGAGAAGGAGTAGACCCTGGTACTCCTATTTGGGGTTATACTAAATTTGTAGAACTACAATCTCTCCCTTTGGTTGAGACATGGCAACTTTGCTGTGTGGTTAAGGGGCATTTGAACAGCTTACGGAGGACTTTAAGATCCCCAGGAATATAGCTACCTTCTTCACCTGCATACATTAGCTGCCAAATTTGAGAAAAGTGTTCCCTCCTTTAAAGCAGCCCCTTTGAAAACCTTGCTTTAGCCACTAGGCTACTCGAAACTGACCTTCTTTACATACTTTTATCTACTAAGTGAATTCGCCACAAATGCTCTAGCACAGTTACGAGAGAAATGGGAAGTAGATCTCAGAGTTTATCAGGATGAGGACTTTGTAGTTCCCACAGCCTTCCTGAAGTTTCAAGAAATTCAGATCTATATACTACATAGAGTATATCCCATGTAGACTGGCTAAACTTAAACCAGATCAGAACACTCATTGTCCCAAATGTAGAGATCCCTGTGGCTAGTTCTTGCACCTTTTGTGGCGATGTCCTAAAATTAAGCTTATTTAGACCAAAGTCATTACATGTATTAATAAAACTGGGGTTACAGTTCCGCTGTACTGTACTCTCCAGTCACTTCTCTATGTGACTTGAATTTGGAAGGCTTGGTAAATAGTGTGATGAGACAATATATTGTCAATGTGTATATGCTGACAAAGGTCTATATAGCTAGATAATGGATGGCTAATGCTGGCCCCATATCCGTGAATGGATTAACCTGGTCAATACTACAGTAGGATATGAACACTTTGTTTATACCCCTTGTATGTATGAAGTATGAAAACATTTGGGGACACTGTTTGGACTCAACTTTTACACTATCCTGTATGGCAAGACTTTCTCTGATAAACTAGTCCCATGGTCACCCGATTTTTTTTTTTATTTTTGGTTCCTGTCAAGAATTTTGTAAAAACCCTTTTGTGGTTTTCTGCACTTTTTGGTAAGTTGTTTTCTACAAAACATTTTCTAATTTTTTATCTTAGAGCTTGATTCCAAAACTTGTGCTTCTACTTAGAGAGTAGTGATCTCATATTTTCCCAAGAAATAGCACCACAAATACTACCATTCTCTACTTTCAACTACATTTTGTATTGCTTCTTCAATACAAGGATCTATATGAGTGGTTGCTCCAAAAGTCACATAGAGAAAATTTCTTGACTTTAAATTTGCAAATGTTCACGTAGAATTTTATCGTGACAATCATGTAGGTCAGCTACAAACCTAATATCAGCATGCCATAGCCTAATATCTCATCTTATTTTTTCCTAATTATCAGAATGAGGACTGTGAATACTCTTTATCATCCTCAACCCATTAAAATAGTTTGAAAGATAGAGTTGGTACACAAAATAGCCCCCCTTCCCTGTAAAGTACCATTTATTTTTTAACTCAGGGTGGTTACACATATTAAATGATAGCTGCTGATTTTTACAGCAATCATCTAGGAGACTGAAGAGGAGGGAATGTTCAATTACAGTTTGATAGAGGGTGTATTATAATGGTAAGAAGTTGCCAGAGTGTACATGTCTCTTTCTTGTACATCAAGTGGGAATCCATCTCCCATGTGGTTCCCTCTGGTACTTATGGTTAAGGAGTTTCATGTTGACCCTCTTCTTCTTGTCTTGTACCTGAATACATTGTATCCATATTGTAGGGTGATCATACATTTACACATACCATAATCATCTTTTCAGCAAAATTAATTAGCTCCTTTTCAGTGTTCATTGCCAAAAACATGGACCATATATTAACCATATTTTCCATCTAATACATGCAGAAGGCAGCTGTATGTGGTCCTCAAAGGTTCCTTTTGCTTCCTAGTATCCTCTAACTCTTTAACCTATGTTTATTCACAAACTACTTTTACAAGTTTTATATATTTGTACTTTTATCTACAGAAACATCAGCCTAGCAGCCTAACATCAGGCTTGCATATTTTAACAATAATATAAATCACACCCTAAAATTAAACCATTAATATTTACTAATTTATCATACATGCAGAAATAATGGGACCCCACTGAAAAATGTCTAAATAACTTGTTCAATAAAAACTGAAAATACTAATAAAAAATGTTAATTATTTCCTCATAGCAAAAATAATTATTATTATTTTAGTTCACCTACAGGCAATAAGTGCAATGTATAGGTCGTAATATTACTTTCACTTCTTTTATTCATGATAATGGTCAAAAGCAAATTATAACAAAATATACATGAATTTTGATTAGGAATGTGCTCTCAAGGCAAGAATATAAAAATAGAATAGTCTCATTAAAATGTATACAGATAAAAAATTGTCTGGCTAATTTCGCTTCTTTGACTTTTTAATAGTCATTGCTTAACTTGTTAATCTTTCATCTTTTCAAATATTGGAAATTACTATAATGTAAATTTAAGTTCAGTTTTATTTTTAAAGTCATCACAGTATAGTTTTTCATTTGCTTCCTTTCCTATACCATTACCTATATATACCACAAAATGTATATGTATGTAGCAAATGTAATGTAGCCTATGATACTCTTAAACCGTTTCATATACTTTTAATATAGGATATACTTTAATTATATCTTGCTAAAATGTACACATTTTGCATATTATTCAGGTTTGAATGTATCTTAAAATATGTGCGGCTCTGAACAATGTATTTTAATACGACAACGTAAGGTCCTTAGTATCTTTTGGATTGTATTCCTAGTCTTGAGCAGAACTATTTACCCACCAATGTGCCACTAAATGCTATCCATTTATAACAATTCTGGTGGTATTATCTGAAGTCCAATAACCGAGTAGACATCCAGCGAGTAGTCAGACGTTTGCCAGGTCAGTACACAGACGGGTACTCAGACGTCTTGCCGGGTCGGTACACAAGTGGGTAGTCAGACGTTTCGTTTACCAGGTCGGTACACAAGTTGATAGTCAGAGAAGCAAGGAAGTGTAGAAAGTAGCAAGAGAAAAGCAGGCAGAATACTCAAGCACATATTTGATCCAGAAAGTGCCTATTATACGCACAAACAGGAAAAAGGATCCAATATGGTTCCTCCTTGATGCCATTCTGGCTATCTTGGATAAAGGCAAATCTAAGGGCAAGTTTATGAATACAGAGACCTCTAGTGGTTGGAGGTGCAAATACCAGCATAATTCCTTACAGTATTCCCCTCTTTCAATACCATCCTCTGGACAGTACTTTGCTGGGTTTCTCTAGGTAACTTTGATGAAATTTACGCAACAATTGAGGTGCATGGACATTCTCTTCTGGTTCCCATGAATTGTCTTCTGGACCATATCCCTGACATTGTATAAAATTTTGAAGTTTATTTCTAAATATTCATGAATCTAGAATTTTGTCTGCTAAAAATTCTTCATGTTCATCAATTTGAAAAGGATTCGGAGGAGGCGAGGTGCGACAATGAAAAGGATTTGAAATTACTGGCTTCAGTAAAGAAACATGAAAGAGAGGATAAATCTTCATTGATCCTGGTAGTTCACGAAAGGCAGATGAAGTGACTTGTGCCAAAATCTTAGAGGGACCTATATATTTTGGTCCTAGTTTAGAAGTAGGCATGCTTACTTTTAGATTTCGTGTGGAAAGTCAAACATTGTCTCCAATGTTTAAAACTGGTGCAGCTTTACGATGCCTGTCTGCAAATCTTTTATAACTGTCTTGAGCATTTTGCAATGTCTCTCTTAATATTTCAAGATGATTTTGTAGCGACTCTAATATGTATGTAACAGCAGGAATGGAAGAATTCTGTCAAAAATTAGGTGGTAGGTTTGGATGATACCCCAAATTGGCATAAAAAGGACTTTGTCTTGTGGATGAGTGTTGTGAGTTGTTGTATGAAAACTTTGCCATAGGCAGAATATTAATCCAGTCATCTTGCTAATGGCAATTGTAGCACCGTAGGTATTGTTCCAGTGCCTGGTGGGTGCGTTCTGTCTGTCCATTGGATTGGGGAAGAAGGCAGATGATAATTTAATATCAATATTAAGAGCAAAGAGTAAATTGCACTCCTCGGTCGGAAGCTACATCATCAGGAACTCCATGTAGACTAAAAACTTCCCTGATTAGTAATTCTGCTGTTTCCTTTTCAGAAAGAAGTCCACGACAGGGCACAAAGTGAGCTTTGTAGCTACAAGTTCTTGATTTGGAACCATATGTATTTTGCCACGATGTTCATACTATGTATGTATGTATGTATGGGGGTGATGTTGTTCTATGGATATCCGTCATTTCGTCATAACCTCAGGAACCAATCTAAGTAGGAACTATATAGTAACATAATAACATAGTAACATAGTTGATGAGGTTCAAAAAAGACACCAGTCAATCAAGTTCAACCTATTTTGGATCTCCTGCGATCCCTCACTTATATTTGAAATTGAACCAGATTAAGTAACCGCCAATTTGTTTCACTCTGGAAAAATCCCTCCAGACCCAATATTGCAGTCCTATTTTTTCCCTATATCCACCTTATTTTAATTAACAGTCATATCCCTGAATAGACTTTTTCCACTAAAAATGTGTCTAACCCTTTCTTAAACATATCTATTGAATCTGTCATCACAACCTTCCCTGGCAGTGAATTCCATATCTTGACTGCCCTTACTGTAAAGAACCCCTTCCTTTGCTGATTGTGAAACTTCCTCTCCTCTAACCTTAGGAGGTGACCGAGTGTCCTGTGTATAGTCCTTGGGATAAAAAGTTCCAATGAAAGTTCTCTGTATTCGCCCTGCATTTGTACATAGTAATCATAACTCCCCTTAGACACTTCTTCTTTAAAGTAAACATGACTAAACTGGCTAAGCTTTCCTCATAACTTAAAGACTCCATACACTTTATCAATTTTGTTTCTCTTCTCTGAACCCTTTCTAGTTCCAAAATATCTTTTTTATAGAGTGGTGCCCAGATCTGTACTCCATATTCAAGATGAGGTCTTACCAACGATTTAAACACTTGCAAAATTATACTGTCTTCCTTTGCATCTATGCCTCTTTTTATGCATGCCAATACTTTATTTGCCCTTGCAGCTGCTGCATGACAATGAGCACTATTGCTAAGTCTTCTGTCTACGAGCACACCCTAAATCCTTTTCCATTATAGATTCCCCCAAATCCTATTTAATTTAGTGTTTGCGTGCTTGTTTTTGATCCCAAAATGCATAACCTTACATTTATCAGTGTTAAACCTCATATTTCATTTGTCCACCCAATTCTCCAGTTTATTTAAGTCTCTCTGTAAAGAAGCTACATCTTGCTGTGATTTTATTACCTTACAGAGTTTAGTGTCATCTTCAAAAAATGGAAATTTTACTCTGTAAACCATCACCAAGGTTCAATTAGTAAATATAGTATAAAGAAGTGGCCCCAGCACTGAACCTCGAGGTATTCCACTTAAAACTTTTGACCAATTAGAAAATGTTCCATTTATCAGAACTCTCCAGTTTTCAATCCAAGTACAAATGATGTTTCCTAGACCCAGTTCCCATACTTTGTAAACCAACTTCTTGTGTGGCACTGTATCAAAGGCCTTTGCGAAATCTAAGTAGACCACATCTACTGTACTGCCCTGGTCTAAGTTTCCGCCAACTTCTTTGTAGAAACTAATTAGATTAGTTTGACATGACCTATCTCTCACAAATCAATGCTGATTCCCACTAATAATCTTATTGCGCACCAAGAAATCCTGAATACTATCCCTTAATATACCTTCCAGTAGTTTCCCCACTATTGATGTCAGGCTTACAGGTCTATAATTCCATGGTTGTGATCTTCTCCCCTTTTTAAACAATGGCACCACATATACTATTGGTCAATCACTTGGTAGTGAGTCTGATGAGATTAAATCTATGAAAATTAAGAATAGTGGTCTAGCTATTTCTGAGTTTAGCTTCATAAGAACCCTTTGGTGTATGCCATCAAGACCTGAGCTTTATTTATCTTAATATTCTTCAGTCGCCTTTGGACTTCTTCCTTTGTCAGCCAAGTATTAATTAATGGTACAGTTTAATTTCTGCAAATATACATTATTCCTACCATTTGTTCCTCTCTAGTAAATACTAAAGAAAAGAATGTGTTTAATACCTCTGCTTTTTCCTTAGTATCAATTCACCTATCTCACTTCTTAGGGGTCCTATATTATCTTTTTTAATCATTTTGCCATTTATATGCATAAAAAAACTTTCTGGGGTTTGTCTTTCTTTTGCAACTTGTTTTTCATTTTCTAATTTAGCCAATCTAATTTCCTTTTTGCATGCTTTATTACTTTACTAAGGACTCCTCAGACCCTTCAGACATAAACAATTTAAATGCATGCTTCTTCCTTTGCATTTCTTCCCTTCCCTTTTTATTTAGCCAAATTGGTTTAGACTTAATTCTTTTACATTTATTTCCCATACATGTGTATATTTCCCATAAATGTGTATGTTTCCAACATTTTAAAAACAGACCACTTTTCTTCCATATTTTTTCCTTCAAAAACTTTATCCCAGTCTATGCACTTTATAGACTCCTTTAGCATATTAAAATTTGCCTTTCTAAAGTTTAAAGTCCTGGTTGATCCCTTATACCGTTGCTTCTGTAAACTAATTTCAAATGAGACCATATTATGATCACTGTTTCCCAAGTGTTCCCTTACTTGAATATTTGATATTACGTCTACATTATTTGTTATTACTAGGTCCAGTATAGTCCGGTTCTTAATTGGTTCCTTTACTAATTGGGACATATAATGGTCTTTTAGCTTGTTTAGAAATCTTTTTCCCCTAGTTGTACCGCAGGTCTTAGTATTCCAATCAATGTCCGGATATTTAACATCCCCCATAATTAAAACTTGACCTAGTTGTGTAGCCTTTTCAATTTGCTGTAGAATTTGGGCTTCCTCAATCATGCTAATACCTGACGGTTTATGTCATATACCTTTGGAACTCTGAGCTAACCATGTGTAAGCCCTTCTCCCACAAACATAATAAGATCATCTCGGAGGATAATACATGCAGTGCGATTAGCAATAATATTGCTTAAAGTATTGTCAATATTACCCATTCCTTGTGTCTCCATTTGTTCAAGGCTAGTATGACATTCTGACAGTAATTCAAAGGAACATTCCCAATTAATACCGTCTTACATTTGTTGACATGTCCTCATCTATGATGTCCTTCAGGATTTCTGATTATTGGTATTCTAATGAGTCTCCTATCAATACTGGTGTGATGAGCTATTGTCTGATCAGGTAGTTCAGCTTTCCAATTCTCCAGTTTCTTTATATGTGAAAAATTCAAACATAACAATGACCATTCTATAGAGTATTGGCAAAGCTTCAGACAAGGGGACCTAGTAGTATTATATCTCTCTTCTAGGGGTCTACCTTGCCGTAATTCAAGGACCTCAGAAATGTTTAGTGGAAATGGTACTAATCTTATATTATTTTGTCCCTGAGACACGTGAGAGCATACCCAGCATTCGGTTTGGTTTAAGGCATTACCCTCTAAGGAATGCTAATCATCTAAGGGATGCCCACCCAAATCCAAGTCACTATTTGACTGGTACCACTGAATGCACCTCTCTTCAACTAGGGAGTCACAGTACTTACAGATACAATATTCTTCAGACAATAGCCCCTCACACTGTCTCCGAGCTCCAGAGTCAGCAGACCTTTTCATTACCCCTGAATTAAATTTGGCAACAGGATGTACTGATTGTTCTGACAAATTATCTTCCATTTACACCTCATCAGTATCACTACTGTACCCAGTCTCTATCATCTAACCACCATCGCAAGACCAGAATGTCCTGGAAAGAATAAAAATAAGAAAATTCCTGGAAAAAGTAGAACAGGAAAACTGCAACTCCCTGCTGGGATAATTGTCTTTGCAACGTCCTTGGCTCGGGTGCTAATAACTGCAGTCTTTAGGTCTCCCGGAACAGATCTGATGTGTCAGTCTCGACTTTGTCTTGTACCTTCCCCGGATTGATGACTTTTCTGCAGTGGGTGGAATGGATCCAAGAGTCTCTTTCTGCTACTTTCAAAGATGTGGTGCTGGTCATTAACACTTGGTACAGGCCTTCTCAGTGTTTAAACAACCTGAGCATAAGAAATTGCAGATCATGACATATTCCCCAGGTTCAACATTGTGACAGTTAGTGTCTGGCATACCAGCTGATAGTAGTTAGAGTTTCTGTTGCTGCTGTCTTAGCTGCTTGCTCATCTTTATGAGGTATTGAACAGTCACTTCATTGTTGCATTTTAAATCATCCTGTGGACCTATGATCAAATGAGGTTGTCTGCCAAACAGGATCTCAAAGGGGGACAAATTAAAAGAAGGTCTGGGAGTGGTTCTGATGCTATAGAGGTCTAGTGGCATAGCTTCTGGCCAAGTCAATCCATTTTAAGCCATTACCTTATTCAATTTGTTCTTAATAGTACCATTTACCCTTTCTACCTTACCACTGGTTTGTGGTATGTAAGGAGTTTGAAGTTTGCTATCAATTCCCATGAGTTTACACATGATCTGAAAGATATCACTAGTAAAATGAATACCCCTATTGCTTTCTATAATTCTAGGGATACCATATCTGCATACAAATTCCAGAACAATTTTGTGTAAAAACAGTAGTATAAGTGGCAGCTGGAAATGCCACTACCCAGTTAGAAAATACATTGGTACATGCTAACACATACTTGAGATTCCTTCAAGGGGGTAATTGGATGAAATCAATGTGTGTTACCTGGAAAGGCCCGTCTATAGGAGGAATATGGGATGGTTTTGTTGACATTGTCTTTCTGACATTTTTCCTCAAACTAGTAAGACAAGACATTGTCTTCTTATCAACTTGAGAAGAAAATCCTGGTGCACACCAGTATGCTCTAATCAGCTTACACATACCTTCTTTACCCAGATGAGTTAGGCCATGTACTGCCTCAACGAGGCCTGGGATATATGCTCTGGGATCCACGGGCCTACCTTGTCCATGTCTCCAGAGTCCAGAGGACTCTTGATCACATTATTTCGCCTTCCAGACCGCCTTTTCCTGTAGGGAACACAAATCTTGCATTTCAATACATTTTTGTGTGTTTGTCGATTGGAAAATCATCATCTTGCTACTTGACATGTTTATACATAAAGCTGCTGCCCACTTGACAGATTTGTCAGCCTGATACCGGGTCTTCTTCATGTCATAATCACTTGATGACGGCTACCTCCTTTGGTAATTGTATCACTGTCAAAAGTTATTTTCTGGTGTGCCTGCCACTGTCATAAAGTTTCTTAGATGCCAGAGGACCCCAAAGTCATGCACCACCCCAAAATGTATACCTAGAGTCATTGTATATATTAGTTGATTTAACTTCTGCCAACTCAGACGCTCATTTCAATGCCATGAGTTCAGCCACTTAGGCTGAATGAGGTGGACCAAGAGGTTCAGTTTCTATAGCATCCTTGTCATCTACAACAGCAAAATGGTACATAGTTCTCTTGCGTCCGTTTGTCTATGACAACTCCCATCCATGTAAAATCTAAAATCTACATTTTCTAAGGGGGTGTCACATATGACAGGTCTCGCAGTAAAAGTCTGGTTCAGATATTCCATACAACCATGCGTATCAGTATACCAGCCAAATTCACTCTCAGCTAGAGTCTCCTCTTCTTCCACCCTTTGTGCGTCCCTAGGCACATATGTAGGTATGTAGCTGGATTCAAATTATTGCACCATTTAATGGTGATATTTGCAGGTTACATCAGAGCTAATTCCCATTTCGTAAACCTTACTGAGGAGACATGACTAGTGTGGACAGAATTTAACAGAGCAGACACGTGTATAGACAGCTGAATAATGTCCTAATAATACTCCCTCACTCTTACTTACCAAAAGAGCAGTTGCTGCTACACTTAAACACATAGGTAGAGATCTTGCCACAGTGTCCAATTGTGTAGTGTAGTATGCTACTTGTCTGCTAGCGTCACAATGTTTCTGTGTCAAAACACCTGCTGCACCACCATCAGCTTCCATACAATATAACTCAATATAACTGTTTCATAATCAGGTATTTCCAAAGCAGATGCTTTAGTCAGACTCTCTATAAGGTTAAAGAATGCCTACTCTAACTCCTCTGTGTATGTAACATGCTTAGGCTTTGAGGATGAGACTAACTCTGGCAAAGCCAGAAGAGAAAAACCTGGAATCCATGATCTACAATACCCATACATTCCTAAGAAGGTACAGATCTGCTGTTGTTTTGCGGCAATGTCATGTTTTGTGTAGCCTGAATTCTGTCCATTGTCTTAGCCTCTGGGTGAGAAAGTGTCCCAAGTATTTAACCTTTGTCTGACATAGCTGTAATATACCCTTTGCAACCTTGTGTCCTGCCTGTGAGATATGAACAACAACAGTTTAGTATCAAACACAGATGACATAAACGAATCAGAGCACAACAACAAATTGTCAACATATTGAATTAGAAGAGACCCATTGCTTGGTTGGAAGGATTGTAAACCGTCATGTAAGGACTGGGAGAAAGTACTGGGACTGTTAATAACCCCCTGGAGTCAGCTTGTCTATGTGTCTTGTACCCCCTTATAGGAGAAGGCAAAGAGATACTGACAGTCAGGATGAAGAGGAATAAAGAAGAAGACAGAACAAAGATCAATTACAGTAAAATGACTGGCAGATGGTGGAATCTGCATAAGGATGACAGCTGGATTGGGCATTACGGGAAATTGGCTCTCAACTACTTTATTAATTCCCCTTAAGTCTTGGACTAATCTGTAGCCACTCCCCCATTCTACTTTACTGGGAAAATTTGACTGTTAGGTGTGCTGGATGTACAAATTAAAATTTCTTGTTTCAACAGCCTTTCAATTACAGGATACACCCGTAATTCCACCTCCGGTTTAAATGGGTACTGTGGGATTTTTGGAGCTTGCCTGAAAATGTTTAGATGAACCATTACAGCGGCTATATTTGCCATCCTGTCCATCTTTGGTCCATAGGGAACCCGTCATTTCCTGAGATGGACTTTGTTCTAGGACAGCAGAATGCAACATTCACCTTTGTGAAGTGTCTAGCACGTCCTGCACTTCATGTGCGAACTTCCTTGGAATATCCAGAAATACTTCATCAGGGGAACAGTAAATAACACATCCCATTTTGCAAAAAATCCCTGCCCAGTAGGTTAGTACGAGCCGATGTAGCTAATAGAAATGAATGCTTGGTGTTTGTGTTATTAATCCGTGCAATTGCATCATTACATGTGGCGTACTAATCGCAATCGCATGGTAAACTAATATTAATTCGTTTAGCCAACTTCATCCAATTATTTGACTCCGACAGATCTAATTTGGTAAAAATCTTGGCTGAGAGAAGCGTCTCCATTAATTGTGAAATAAGTGGGAGCGGGTAACGGCTCTTGATTGTAACTTTTTTCAACGCACTATAATCAATACTTGGTCGTAACGAACCATCCTTCTCATTTACAAAATTTATAGGTGCACCTGCTGGAGATGTAGAGGGATGAATAAAACCCTTTGCTAAACTTTCATCTATATAATCCTTAAGGACGCTTAACTCAGTTTGGGCTAATGGATAAATGCACCCAAAAGGTATAGCAGACCAAGATAACAAGTCATCCGGGCAATCATAGGGTCTGTGAGGTGGTCATTTGTCAGCATTTTTCTTATTATAGACATCAGAAAAGTCTTTATATTGTGGAAGTCAGTGGTCCAATACATGAGGAGGAAAATTATGTATCTCGCTCACCTCTTCAACAGAGGGTTCAGGCTTAGTCTTGGGAGCATGAGTTTCTTGTGAAAATGAAAGGGTCTTTGATTCCCAGTTAATGAATGGATTATTTGCATGGGTTCAGACTCACATTAATTAGTGAATTTGACCTCAGAATTCCCATAAGAGTTTGAGTTGTGGGTTCACGATAACTGGGGTACGTCTAGGCTAAGGCCCTCCTTTCTTGTCATCTCTCAATCAATCGTGCATCAATGTGAATGCAATATTAGATAAAAAGTTCAAGTTCAGTTGGTGCCTCTGCTCAGGCTAATTCATCTTAAATGGTCTCAGAAAGTCCTTTACGGTAGACAGACAACTGCGCCTCAGAATTCCAAGTAATGTCAAGGACCCATCTTCGAAAATCTGCAGTATATTCTACAACTGAGCATCTCCCCTGATGTAATTTCAATAATATTTTTTCAGCAGTTCTTTTTTCGGTTCAGATAATTGAAGGTTTATTTCAGTACTTTGAGGAAGTCATCAAATTTCTCTATTATTGGACTAGAAGTCTCGATATAGGGAGAAGCCCATGCAAGGGCGGTGTCCTTAATTAGCAAAAACATACATTGGATCTTTGACTTATCAGACTGAAAATGGGCCATACAGTTGGAAATGCAAGTTATTAATAAACCTGAAAAACTTTTGAGTGTCCCCTCCAAACTGAACTGATGGGAGAGGAAGAGGAGCAGGGGATGGCGATGTTACAGGCACTTGCGGTGATCTGTTCTCCATCTCTGCAATATGGTTCTCATGTTGAGACATCCTAATTAGAAATTACTGGAAACCACTATGTGCGTCACAAGCCTTTTGTGAGACAACTTGAATTTCTTGCTTAACCTGTCATTCGATAGCTTAAAAACTGTCCTTCAGGATTTTCAGCTCCGTCTGGCATTTAATTAACACCGTGGTTAAACTTGCCATGTGCTGCTTAACAGGTATATAGTCAGCGGGATCCATTTCAAGGCTTGAGTATCCTGTAATGATATTGGTGGTACTATCTGAAGCCCAATGGCCGAGTAGATATCCAGCGAATGGGTCAGACTTTTGATGGCTCGTTACACAAGCAGGTAGTTAGACATTTTGCCAGGTAAGTACACAAGCAGGTAGTCAGATGTTTGCCGGCTCGGTACACAAGCAGGTAGTCACAAATGTAAGGAAGTGTAGCAACTAGCAGGAGCTGGGCATGCAGAATACTCAAGCACATGTCTTATCCAAAAAGTGCCTATTTTAGGCTCAAACAGGAAACATGATCCAAAATGGTTTCTCCTTGATACCATTCTGGCCATCTTGGATAAGGGCAAATCTATCATGTATAGCTGGGTGTTTGAAGAAACATTAGGACCTGATCCTATCTTACTGGTGTAGCGATCTTGACTAATAAAATACTACTGTAAAAATAATTATAACAATAACAGTATTAATAATAATAATAATAATAATAATAATAATAATAATAATAAAAATAATCTTATTAATGATAATAATAATAATAATAATAATAATAACTCAATGCTAAATTTGTCACTTTTATAAATTACTCCATACCAATAGTCTTGTATAGCATCAATGATGCAGTTTACTTATTGTTGGATACTAATATTACTAAACCAAGTGTCCTAGGAATTGCTCAATACACAAAAAATATTAGTTGCATACATTCACAAAACACTCATTTAGAAACAATTGGGTATACAAATATGAATGATATTTATTTTCTATATCAATTGAGCTCCACAGTTGCTTGGCAACAATGTGTAGCAGGAACCAGGTGCAAAGTGTTGTGATGTTTTCTTGTTCCAAAACACTGCTCCATTCTGTCTTTGTTCTTTCTATTTCAGTATCTTGGGAAATAAATCGGAAACACATTATTTATTCTTACACAGGTTTTACATGAAAAAATGAATTTGAAAGATGTGTCCATATGGTCAACTGAGCTATTTAGCTGGCTATGACTGACCTGTTTCAATGTCAACAATTTGTTTCAGCATGGTAAAATTTCTGACCAGATGGTCAAGAGTTTGTAAGAAGGTTTGCAGAGATTTTGATGCATTCATCTAATAATGGAAATATATTTTTAAGCTATTGTGAAGTACACAGTAGGATGATGGAGATTTATTTAAGAGAAAAAAGAAAAACACATGTCAAATTTCATCTAGGTCAAGTGTGCTCCATTAGTGTTAAAAGCCAGAGACTCCATAGTCAAAATATATATTAAAAATATCTAAGTCACAGCATTATGATGTCTTCCAAAAGGAACAGTCTTATAAACAGACTTACAAAATGGACAAGGGCTATTTTAATTGTAAGGCATTGGAGATAACATACTTAAAAGTATTCATTGTTCCAGTTACATGGATTTATACAGATCATTTTCTTGATGATTACCAGAAGATGAAATGACCATTTTAAGAATAGGCAAGAAAGTCCCATTGCTAACATGATTTACCCACGGAGTCACATAGAAAGCTCACAGAATGGTAACAAAACAGACAGAGTAAGAATTTGCAATCCTGACTCACGGATGGAAATGCAATTCCTTAGTATGTTGGCTTTTTTTTTTACCAGAGACATCTTTAGTAGCAACATTGCAGTTCTTATCTATAGTGTTCCCAGGAAAAACAATAATCAAAGACAGTTCCTGATTCTTAACACTGGCTTAAAATTGTACTTACTAATTCTTAGGACCTATAGCTGCCACTAAGCCCCCACCACACGCACATACAAGAATATTTCACTCTCTCATTTTCTTTCTCTGTCTCTTGAACACTTTATAGACTCTTAATAAGTGCCTCACCCACTATAATTCCTAATCTACAATGTTCCAAGCACAAAAATGTAATATAAAATACTATACATTTACTTGCTCTTAACACTCTGGCTGTTTTTTGCATTTTGATAGTATTTGTTGAGTTCATACAAATATCTTTACATGTATTAAAATGAAATAATAAAAAAAATACACAATCTAATCCCAAAGATGTTTCAGAAATGTGACTAGCAAAGCTTCCTTGTCTCTATTGTCTATAACATCATAACCTTCTGCTGTACATACCAGGGTCCAGAGCACTCCTTTGCTTTTTCCAGGCCGTGCTGTGGATTCCTCCACACAGTGATGCTGTTCACCAGCTTTGATCCTCGGTCGTGAAATCTATCCTCTCATTGGCTCCAGCCTTCATGCCCCCTTTGTGAATCCCACTATATAAACTAAAGCTGCTCAGGCTGCAAGAAAGCAGCAGTTTATAAAGTCTCTTGTCCTCTAACCTCACCTTTAGTATCAGTTTCTGTGTGTTCTTGGTATATCTTCAGTTCCAGTGTGCTTTTGGTAATTCTGTCTGTTCCAGTGCATTCCTTGTAATACCATCTGTTCCAGTCAGGGGCAGATCTAGAATTGTATTGTACGGGGGGAGCGATTTAGGGGGAGGGGATTTAGTTCCCGCCCCCTTTATGAATGTTAAGGTTGCCTGCGGCTGCACAACATGTACAGGTCCGTTCGGCAGAGACAGGCATGGAGAGTGTGCTGGCCGGCCGCTCTGAATGTGTTTTAAACACAATCAGAGCAGCCCCCCATGGATCGGCCACTGGTTCGAGTGTATTCTTCGTATCTGCAGACATCCACTGTTTTCCTTGGTATTCACAGTGGTCCGCTGTACAACTGATTTTAAAGGTCATCTGCTGTATTTCTGGTATCTACAGTCATGGCCAAAAGTTTTGAGAATACCACAAGTATTGGTTTTCACAAAGTTTGCTGCTTCAGTATTTTTAGACTGTTTTGTCAGATGTTGCTATGGTATACTGAAATAAAATTACAAGCATTCAAATTCATAAGTGTCAAGGGCATTTATTGTCAACTACATTAAGCTTATGCAAAGTCCAAACATTGATTTGGCAAGAATGAGCGGCCATCGGTCAGTATGTGACCCAGACGTTGTTTGACAGCATGCCTGGGCGCATTGCAGAGGTATTCACAAAAAAAAGGGTCAACACTGCAAATATTGACTCTTTGTATAAACTTAATGTAATTGTCATTGGCTGTATGATGTAGCTTAAAGACAACTAACATCTACTATCACAGCACAAGATTGGATAACAAGGCAGTCAAACACATAACCAACTAATGTGCATTTAGCTCTTTCGATTGAATGTCTTAAGTGCCCAAACAAATACTAACATTTGCATGCCGGAAACAGATTTAATTTTATGTAATGGCCAAAAAACAACGGTATAGTATGGGCTACAGCTTATCCCCTTAAATTTTCATTAACACTAAACATTCTACAATGGTGAGTTCATTTATTTATTTGGATGCCTCATTCAAACTGAATCAAAGATTTTACAGCAGATCATTATTGTGTTTAATTTTAACTGTAGGATAAGGCTTACACTAGCCAGTAATAGACACAAGTGTACCCAAGAGTATGTTTGACAACTTGGATGTGGAAGGTGTGCCTCTGAAATATCAGAAACATTTTCCACCATTGTGCAGAAAAAATCAAAATCCTTAGGCTTCTATAAAGTGAGATTGGTCATAGTCACATTTATTTACAAATTAGCTACACAGCTGTAGAATTTGTAGAAAAATAGAGGCACCATTCAATTCACTGAGACCACTGCCCCTATTGGTGGGGTTCATTGGTGTTTATATGAAATTATATAATGAAATATATATGAAAAAAGAGAGAAAACAGTTACTCTTATTAGTACACAGATTTTTCTACCCAGTAATTACACACATCTCATATGTAAGGAATCAAACTCAGCTTTACCTTCTTAACCACTGAAGCCTTTTCTCTGTTTGCTACACATACAATTGGGTATCTAATTAAGCAGAATCCCTTAGACAACTGCAATTGCTTAGAGAAGCCAAATGTTACCAAATTCTTTTTCTTCTCCTTTTTGTCCTTCAAGGACATTTTGTAAGTCATGTATCGAAATCCCTTTAAGTCATAAAGGTTTGAATATTAAAGCATATTTCTACATTACCATCTTTTGAATCTTTATTGGCAGCGATAACTCATATGGTCATTATTTTCATTTTCTATAGTAAATCAAAGTACATAATTTAAATTTACTTTGTTTGCATTAGCAAAATATTCAGTCATTTTATTATGCATATAAATTAGACAGCATTTGATAAACAGGACAAGCAAATAAAGGAAATCACTAACTCAAAAAAACAAGATAATATTAAATCTTTGTGTCCCTAAAGCTCCTATCTGAAAGACAGATACAATATTCCTTTCCAATTATGGCACATACTTTACAGGTCAGCTTAGGTATAAAACATAAATTACATTATCATTCTTGCTATTCTAATACGATCTAATATTCTACTAATCAATATAGAATGTCAGTAACCTAAGAGTAGTGTTAGTTGTAACCCACTTTTGATTGTTTATGCCTTTAAAATGCATCTAATCTACACTTCTCTTGCCACCCCACCCCTCTTCCCAGACAAAGCCTTGGACCATTTTTTTAAAGCTCAGATAAGTATTTCAGAAATCAAGATTTAAAAAAAAATTAGGGTAATCATTGGCCAGCATAATACCCAGGTAGCGAATCCAAGATGGCTGCTAGAAACGTGAAAGGTCTTTTGGAGGCCAGAGGCTATCCTATATGGGATGTTTATAGAAGAAGCCACAAACCTAGAGTAGTTTATCTTGACATTGGAGAGTTGCCCATAATTTTAATTTTATTCCTTATAATCGGAAGCATTGTAACTGGGCTAGTTATGATAGTGAGAAGATTGTCAGCGAATAATGACCTTATTGAGGCAAATAGCCCTAGAGTGAAAGGGTCCTCATAGAGAGCAGGGGAGAAAACACTGTGATTAAAGTACATTTTCATTTGTAGAGGCAACGTTCCTTAATGTTATTGGAGCTGTCTAGCAGATGTGTCTGAGTGAGGCCCTGGATATTGAGATGCTGTACATGGTCTATGTGGAGAAAAACCTCTATAGAGGCACATCATTGGCAGCAGCAGTGGGACTGGGAATAGGAGTGTCCCTATATATTGAGATGGTGGGCACTGAGTTAAGGACAACCCCTGGCTATTGGGATGTTAGATAAGGAGGATAAGTGACTCTGACTGTGAGGTAGATGGAAGAACCCCTGAAACATTGCCCAATGTATACCTGCATATGAGAGCCAGAGAGTTTTTATATGTCTGTGTGGAAGCACTGCACCCAGCAACACCGGGTATGCAACTGTGACATTGCCTGCACTTATTGTAACTAGGGATGTGCTGGAGCATTTGGTATTGCTGATATATACATATTAATGCAACCGTTAAGGCATCTGCTGTATGAGTATGGTGTTGATGTATTTTGATCTATTGCAACCACTTATGCTTTAAATGCTGGAGCAAGTAAAGGAACATAAATAAAGTTCTCCATTTATTAGAACTGAGATGACTTATAGCCCAACATCTCTTTATGATTTTGCGGTGAACCACTTAGCAACATTTGAAAGAACTTGTGTTAAACACCCGAGTATTGGGGGTGACCCTCTGGCTTTTATTTGCCTATAAATACTAATGAGCCGGGACTAAGGACCACCCATAGTAACTAGATCAGGACACCAAAGGATTCTTTTCTCAAAAATGGACAAATGGGTGGTAAAGGACTACTGAAGTATTTTTTTGTTGTTAATGTATTGTTATACACAGTAGTTTATTGTGTTTTTATGCTTATTTCTTCACATTGCAGTAATTTGCACTTTAGTGTTAGCAGTGGTGCAGAAGGGTGGGAATGACAGCTGAACAATGTGAGAGAAGTTGCAAGCAATTGCAATAACAAAGAATGGATACTGATACAGTGACGGTACCATATAGCACACAAATACTGGGCATATTTATTTCACTGTTATATAACGGATTTATTTTTGCGGAACATATGAATTTCCATACTGCACATGCATAGTAGAAAAAGGTTTCTATTGGATTTTTAAGGAGTAAACAACAGATATGAAGGTGTTTATATTTATTTACATTTTATGTTGAAAATGTTACTTTTACATTTATTAATAACAGTCAAAACCCTATTCTTTCTTGTCTATATGACACTTCATTAGATTATTATATTGCCTACAAATAGGGTAACGTGACCTTAGCATTTAATATTAACACTGTTAAGCAGCATATATGCTACTTATGTTCAGACTATTGTAATCTATGTACAAAATGTCAGTGGTGCATTTGTTAATTAAAACAGTGACTTCTATACAATCAAGTAATGTGCAAAACTCTAGTTTATGTTTTTTCTAATTATTTTGTCATTCATATTAAAAGTGATTGTTAAACCATTGTTTCAAACGATGTATTGAATAACACAGGAGGCATGTTATCACTTTTGAAAATTTGTTTCCTTAAAATTGTATTTTCCAACATTACAAAAACTGTGAAACTATAACACTGTAATGATATAAATAGGAAATGCATCAACATTCCTGCCATAATCCTTTTCTCTGAAATACTGCTAAGAAATTAGTTGAATACTGTGGAAATTTAACATGATGAGAATGAAGAAAATGTTAACATTATACATTTAAATAAAGTTATATATAGTTTGAGAATTTGGGACTGGTCAGCTTTAAGTTTATTTTTGTTCAGAAATATGCTTATTATAAGATTTGTTTTCAATATGTCTTTAAAGCTTTTGATTTGCTTATCACAATGGTTCCCAATAATGTTTTTGATGTTTCACACATACAGACAGGCAGTTATGTCCTGTGATCATTATCTTGTTATTACACTAAGTTTGAACTTTTATTCTTAATAAAAATCTTGATAAGAGTCCAATTAATTCAACTGTAAATCTTAATAAGTTATTTATGTTTTAATACACCACACTTCACATATGCCTCAACTGTTTTAGGACATGTCCTATACCAGCTCTAAATTATTTTGACACATACATACAAATGTGTCATAACACACTGTTTGGGAATCACTGGCATTGATTTTAGAACACTACTCTAAACTATGTTTCCATTTTGTGCTATTTGTGCTATTTATATTGTTCTTTATTTCAGGATTTATTTTCTAAATATACTCTCTGTTAGGTCATCTCAGTTACTTACAGAATGACAAATGTGAAGTTTTAGTTGTGAAAAGTGTAGGGGGGAAATCATACAGTGGGGAAATGTATGAAACCTGTCATGTGCATGTGAAGGTCATTATACTAATACAAGCTATTATTACCATTATTCCAGCTATTTTACTCATCAGTTATACAACACAATTGGATTTACCAAGGTTATTTCTACTCAGGAAAATGAATGTTTGATTTCTTTCCTTACTCTCAGTGGATTCTAATTAGAGCATTTGGTTTCTGACTTTCTACCTAATGGATGATGTATACCTTTGAAAGGTTTTCAACTACGGTCTTCGTTCACATTTAAAAGAAACTTATCTGAAATGGACAGAATGCCATAGACTAACTAATCATTATGACCTTTACTGTTTGGGCCATAAGATTTGACAGACTGTGTTACAGTTAGGCAACCGAAGACAATGTGCTAATGAGGCATAGCACACACAACAAAAGATTCTTGCAATGTCTGACATTTAATCGTTGGTTTGCAATAGAGAATGTTTGTTTTAAGCTCCTCATATATTCTTCCTAAGATTGTACTTTACATCATAAAGTGATTTTCACTACTGAATGGTTTTAGTTTATATGATATACTAAGCTTTCCATCCAGGGCCAAGTTTATGGAAAGGCCAAAAAGGCTATGGGCCTATGGGCAGGGATGTATGAAAGGGTTTTTTTGATGACTTTGTGCTTCAATTTTGTTTTATTAGTTTGCATACCAATATTAATTATTTACATAAAATTAATTCTTAATGGGATTTTCATCATTGGACAATACCCTTTCATTTTTACCTTTTAGCTTTAAGTGTTGAATATATGCTCATTTATTCCTATGTATATCTTTTTGTTTTAATATTTTTCTAATATGGTGGAGATAGTACAAAAATGTGGCCTGGGCTGAAAAGATATTGAGGTTGGGCCTGTTCCTATCTTTTTCAAACTTTCCATTTTACATATCACATGTTTGTACATAGTAGCATTTCAAACAGAGTTTGGGGACTTGTGGCTATTATCAGTGGGGAGTTTTTTTAAAACAAGGAGGACATTTTCTTGCCACTCTCTTTCAGAAGTTCAGTAGATTTTAGAAAGCATTTTTCTAAGGTTCTAGCTCTCTTAGCACATTAAGGTGAAATCCATCAGCCTCTTTGAGAACAGAAAATGCTTTATTATTTTAATAAAGCATGATTTTTATTTTGCTATCATTTTTAAATAATTTTTTCTTATTTACATTTTTAATTCTATTTTTTACTTTTTACTTTTTAAAAAACAAAAAATTGAAAGTGAAACTGGAAGTCCAGGTTCCCTGTCCCAATGTGCAGGATAGACCTGGCAAAGCTAAGACCTACATGTGCAGAGGTTACCAGACTGGCTGGCAAATTGGTCCTTTTGCCTTTGCCAGCCAGATTCGCCAGGGAGCAGAGCATCGTTCAGCTGTTGTCAAGACAATGTCATGAAAAACTGAAGCGGTATTAAGTCCAACCATTGCTTAATAGAAGGCACCTAAGTCAGGCCTCATAAGCACAAAAGCTATGGTTATTTGAAATGAAAACTGATATAAATGACTTAGTGAAGGATGCAGATGAGGAAAACCATCAGAAATTACCAAATATTTGACATTTTTACATTCATAAGTCTACAAATTGAACAAAAGTGAGCATAATAACTCAATGAAACAATTTCAAACAAATGGCAGTAACATGTGGAAAGTCAATCAATGAAACTGAGATCTTTCTTTATCAGTACAAACAGTGAATAAACAGCAATGTTCTTTCCTAGTATGAAGCAGACAACAATTTATTACTTATAGGCTTCTTCAAGATACCAAGCTAAACAAAAATTTGACGCTAGAATTCTGTAAAAGTTGCATTTTATGAAGGAGCTGATGATGATAAATGTTATAACTTTACAAGGTACCTAACAGGTAAAGAAAATCTAAGGGGCTATTTTAGAGATGGACGCATTTGCACTGTGAATAAAAATAGGAAAAACCACACATAACAAAAGCAAAATTACTAGCATCTAAGATAGGATTTAGAGTCCTGATTCATTAAGGATCCTAACTTGAGAAACATCTTATTTCAGTCTCCTGGACAAAACCATGTTACAATGCGAGGGGTGCAAATTAGTATTCTGTTTTGCACATAAGTTAAATACTGCCTGTTTTTTCATGTAGCACACAAATATCAACTTTAAATTTCAGTGTACAAATAAGCTATCCAGTATTTGTGTGCTACACTAAAAAAGTATTTAACTTATGTGCAAAATAGAATACTAATTTGCACCCCTTGCATTGTAACATGGAGTTTGTAAATGACTCGTTTGGCCAATCCGTAAAGGTAGTGGCTGCTATAGCACATAAGCTGCCATATCCACTTATCTTGGGGCAAAACTTCCCACTGTTTAACGGGGTCCTCTGTGAGCAAGTGTGCTTGGGCATGTCGGCAACTGAAGGAACTGTCAGAAGCCCGGATTAAAGGAATTGCCCAATAAGTCACTGTGTCTGGACTTTGACCGTTGGGAACTGCCAACCTGGAATGCTATCCTGGGGTTCACGGTAGGACTGTCACAAAAGTATCAGTGTTCATAGAAGTCGGGACAATCATCATCATTCGTTGGTGACGTTGCCCTGTCCTTCTTGTTGGTGGGTCTGACTGTTGGTGGTCTGATTATCCCATTCTGTTGCGTGAGTCAAACTTTGCATGTGACCAGAGAAATTACATGACTTTAAAGCATGTCTTTAATTTTGATAATAATGTTGTGGATATTGTGAGACCTGTCAACTTGGCAGACTGTATGCCATCATATATTGTCAAAAGTAAAATATTATTTCAAATTTCTGCTGTAAAAGGGAGAAAGGTAGAACAATTGATAGTTTCCAGGTTCATGTACCTCTAGTGTTAGAAACTCCACACATCCAGGTGGGTGATAAAACAAGGGAACAAGTTCTACGCAGGTTTTACTGGCCCAGAGTCTTTTTCTAAATGCCAGAAAACCTATCCCATTATCGCAGTATAGCTACAGTTAGAAAGGGCTCATAAGCATCTTTTTTGCAAAAATAAGGGGCTGTGAGTGGAAACAGAGGGAAGACAGACTTTTCTAGAACAGTGCCCTCAAGTGGCAAGCAATCAAAATCCCTGTTCATACACTGGTAGGCGAGATTGAGAGGACACTGGTGGAAATGGAAGAGGCCAAACATTTGAGATATAACGTTTGACAAGGTTTGGTCAAACCTCAGTTGAATAAAATGGAACATAGGCTGGAGTTTTGCAAAACAACTCACGTGCATTGTCACGGAAATCTATGCTACTTGCAAAGTATTGGTGAAGTTAGTAGGGTGTCTTTGTGTCTTTGTTTTGTAGGGTGTCTTTGTGTCTTTTCCATAGCTAACAGCAAAGCTGACAGGGTTTGTCTACAAAGATGAGTAATTACAGAACACCTGTAGTGAACTCCCTTTTAAAGGCAAGGGGGTAGTGTAACCCGTCCATCAAGCTAGGACTGTTGGAGGAGTGTCAAGTATATAAACCTCAATTTTTCTAATGTGGAGTGCGACTGATGCCAGACAGTGGCCCTTGACCAGACAGGAAAAGTATGTCTAGTCAGTGGTAGTTGCCCTGATGTCATCCTTGCAGAAGTGTATGCTGTTTTATTGTGATGGAACAATAAAAGTACTGCTTATACCACTTTTGTGTCAAAATATATTTACACACATATATATATATATATATATATATATATATATAGGTATATATATATATATATATATATATATATATATATATAGCACTTCGCTGTAAGTTATACTCTAAATCTAATCCTTTTTTATTTTAAACTGTTTTGCTTGTGTATGTTATGTCAATTTATTACTTTTATTACTTGTTTTTTTTTATAACTGAATGCCCTGTACTTTTGTATATAAAATCTAGAATCTAATATGTGGCGTTCTTGATACACTAACGAATCCATTAGCCTGTTAAGACGAATATAGCTCGACCAAGTTAAACCTTTGAATGCCGGTGTTTGATTTGTTGATATATTTGATTAACAAGCTTAGTGTGTGCTTGAACACTTGTGTAACAGTCTAGAGGTGTGAAGAGTTAACATTTTGCTTGCTGGTGGGAGCCTTGTAAGCCTGTGGTAGCTAGAAGTCTTGTGTGCCAGTGTGGGACAGGATATTGGGGTAATACTGCCCATATTCAATAGGTGGTGGCAAACCTGAAGTCTATAGGGGTGTAAGAGAGCTGTGTGGGGGCGATTCAGTAGGTCTATAACCTGTGTGATATGCAGAAAGAATGCAGGCTGGACCTCATACAGCAAACATACAGCAAACAGCCCAAAGTCACGGTCAAAGTCAAGTGTTCGTGACAGTATACACATATATATATATATATATATATATATATATATATACACATAAATATATATATATATATATATACATATATATATATATATATATATATATATATATATATATATACACATATACACTGAGGGTTTGTCTATATATATATGTTTGTATATTTGTATTTTTGAGTTGTATTTTTATAAAGAACCTCAACTCTTGAAGTTATATTTTTGATCAGGTTGACTATCACTCTTTAAAAAAAATGTATGCATTAAAATGAGTTGTTTATAGATATGATTGTGAGTGCTGCAGATTAAAACAGGATTATAAACTCTTTCTGACTATGCAGCAAGAATTTGTCACCTATACTAGATTGATGAAAAATTCCAATCACCAACTGACTAATTAATCAACCAGATAGTATTTAAGAACAAACCACAGGAAACCACTCAGTACCTCTGATGAAATCACCAACTGGTGTTGAAACGCGTCAGGTCACGTGACCAGCTGAACTGACTCACTCGTGAAGCGGATATCGAGTGGTGTGCTGCTAGTTACGATAGATCGGGGCATCTCTAATCTGCTATTATCTTGGATGTGTTCTATAACAAGTATACACGGATCGGGACCACCATTCCTCTTATGAAGAGGTCTGCTATTGGGACATCTGAGCTTCAATTGTCCGGTGGTCAAGTAATTGCCAAATTGAATAGGACCGATCTCGTGGATTCATCTCAACACAGTATCGTACTGCATGTTTGCTAATTACTGGATCAAGTTGTTACACCATCTCCATACATAGAGATTGATCCGTTTATTTCTAGGAGATCTACCATTGGGTTTGATCGATTAGAGATTATATTGATTCTACGTGTCTACTTAACACCGGATGAATTGCAACATAATTTCTATATATTGAATATTAACAGTATCAATCTTAGTGATTAATCACAGCTTGTTTGACTGACTAATAACATCGGCACATATAGACATCCTGTTGAATCGTATATGAATGAGTACCTTTGATTTAGCAGACACACCTGCTTCATAGACCTCATGAGGTTTGCGTTCGATTCTTTTCAGTTATAGTTTGAGCGTCCGAGACATTTTCGATTTAGAGTCTCTTGAGGATTTGTATATTGGCCATATACCATTCTTCTACTTCGTGTTAGACTATCACTGAGCGCCGACTCATTAGAGTTATTTGTTTTATCTTCGATATTGTTACCAGCTGGTCATTTAAGGTAAGGGTTAATGTGCCATTTGTTTTGTGCACATGCTAAATAAAATGTTATTTTAATCACTTATCCATGCCTCATGATATTGGTGAGGGATTGCCAGATCACACTCAGCGCTGTTTCACTATATCCTTTTGCATATATACATACATATATATATATATATATATATATATATATATATATATATATACATACATACATACATATATATATATATATATATACACATATATATATACAATATATATATATAATATATATTTTATATATATATATATATATATATATATATATATATATATATATATAAATATTCAGTAGTAAATTTAATGCTGCTCTTTATAAACACTTTTATAGTCACAATTTAGATTCCACAGAGGAAATAGTGCAAGGGGGGGCTGCAATATTAGCCAGAGTTTGACACAAAATAGATATGCAACAGAATAAGTAAAAATTAATTGAAATACTAATAAAAGTGAAATGGTAAATGAAAATGGCTTGAGTGTATTAGATGGTGAATAGTATTTTCTAATCCTCTGAATTGGTAATTATTTTTCTTCTTAACTTTTCAGCATTAGTGGTAGCTATATTACTTATTTTATATAATATATATTATATAGTGCTAAATTTTATATACATAATTCTGATCCAGTATTTCTATTAGTGGAACATCATTCTGAAGTAGTTTTTCTTTATATTGTTTATATTTTTTGGGTGAAAAACAGGGTAATTTTGCTATATGATCAGTACACCCCAAAAAACAAATAGAAATATTTAATTTAAAATCCAAAGTTTTTCCAGAGGAGAAGCAATCTTGTGAGGGACAGTATTAGTGACATCTTTATGAACGGGGAAGGCTGGGCTGGGGGACAGGGAGGCATTTGCTCCACGGGCCGGTCCTTTAGTGAGCTATCTTGGTCTGGGTCACTGGGCCACCTGCATTTTTTTTCCTTAAAAATGTTCCTAATTGGCTGCTGAGTTGAATCTTGCTCCCCGGGCTAAAATTTGCCAGGCCCCCCCCCCCCCCCTTTATAAAGCAGGTGAAAAACAGAGTCTGACTGTGAGCAGCACCCACCAAAAAGCACTTATTTATTTTAAAAATTTTTCTCTGTTCTAGTCAAAGTAACATTAAATGTGGTGAGGGACAGTCTCAGTGACCTATTTATTAGGTGTGCAAAAAATGTGTGTTGTGTAGCAGGACCCCCCAAAAAACAATATAGTTCTTTCTTCTAAAATCTAAGGTTTTTCTGCTTTTGTAGTCAAAGCAATTATGTCAGGAGCAGGCAGAGACATCTTTATTAAGTGGGCACAAAACAGGGTGTTGTGCTTGAGTGGGAGCAGCAAAGTGTTCTTTTCTTTGACTCTGAGCAGCACAACCCCCTCCCAAAAATATAGAAATGTGTTTATTAAGGAATAAGAAATAATTATTAAACTGTCACTTATTTTAGCCAGCCAGCTTGCTGCTGACTTTGGCCAAAATTGGTATAAATTACGGTAAATTAATGTTTAATGTGATAAATAATAAAATAGGAGCAATAACAGCTCAAAACCACATAATTTAACCTATTTTTCACAATTTTTTATTAAATCCAGATCCAAAACCAAAATCTTTCAGGATTTTTGGACAAAACCAGATACAAAACCAAAACACGGAGCCATTTTAGAATTGAAACTACATCCAAAACCAAAGCATGGGAGTCAGCGCACATCTCTAATTAATAAATATCTGTCTTCTCACAGATCTGTTTCAATTATGTGGCTGATATCTCATGATCTTTAACTGTTTTGGTCCCATGTGTTTGTTCTCAGTTTGAAGCATGCTCTGCTGACCCTACACGTATAACCATTTGAAAAACTTGATGTTGGACTTCTTTGTCTTTTTAAGATGAAGATTTATATAGGGAAGCATTATACAATAATTAGCTGTGCACTGAAACTTTGTTTTTATTTCTAAAATAACACAGATTATTTTTCTAAATATCCAATTTTTATTTTATTTTGTTGTATATTGTATTACTTTCCAATTTTTACAGCAATATGACTGGGGTTGATCTGACAGAGAGAAAATCTAGATTGATTTTACTGATACACAATGGCTATGTTGCACCTCACTTAGACCCTAGGCTGTTCCTTCTGCCACATATTCCACCACTGATGATTAATAAAGCAGTTACATTTTACTCTGAGCCATGTTTGGTAAGCAACTGCTTGCTTCGTATTTGTTAGATGTTATTTTAAAGAAATTGCTATTTTCAAAGCCATAAGCAATAGTTTGAATGATGCTGCTACAATATTCCAATTGCAATCACAGTGTTTAATTAGAAAATGGAATCTGTGTGTGCTGTTGTTACAGAATAGTTTCTGAAATTAGTTTATGCAGCTTTATGTGAAAATAGGAGTATTAAAAAACTTATTTTGTAAGCATAATTAATTCTACGTAAACTCAATGCAAAATATTTTCAAAGAACTGCAGTCAATGTTCCATAATCCATAATATTAAGGTTAGTTCTACTTTCATTAAATCTGTATTAAGATGTACAAGTATCTAAAATGCTTATTGCTATGCTGAAATATAATTTAACCTTACACTCCTCATTGTTAATAGCCCAAAGCCAGCAACCAGACATACAATTTGAAAGTGTACTGTAGCTAGCCCACTTTTACCAATGATAACAGTTACTGTAAGACTGAACATTACTTTTTACTTAATTGTTTCTCATTCTTAAAGTCCTTTTTTAGGGGGGGGGCAATGCCCCTTCCACTATATAGCTCTCTGCATGTGTCTTCCCATTTGCCTCCTTTCCCTTTTCACATCATGACTCAGGCCTGTCTTTACTATACTTGAGTAGACACTGCCTCCAACAATATTAGCACACTGATCTCCTGGGATACTTTGTGATGTTGTCAACAGTCTGATGATCATATTGGCTACAGATTGTTCTATTGCCACTCTCTATAAATCGGAGGACATCCAAGACCTGTAGGAGATGAAATTGGATGCAAGAAGGTGTTCAACTTCTTGTTAAATACACTATAAAACATTATTAACACAGACAGTATTAACTTTGCGTTGAGCTATAGCATTTATTTTTTGCATACCAAAGAGGACTTGGGGCACTTTTCTTTCTGTAAACAGGTTGCAGGAAGCAACATAAGTCACCACATGTGTAAATATAAACTGCAGCGTCCTATATTAAAAAAATTGAAGAGATCCCTCCTTTTATAAAGTCATTCTCATCAAGATCTGCTGTATCCTAAAGTATTACCCATAACTATACAAATTATGTTTTACCAATATTTACTATTACATATATTCAATAAAAAATTGCAAATTTCCACCAGTTTAGTTTGCAGGACAATCTGCCATATTGGGTGACCATTTATGAACAAAAAAGAATATAGGTGCTAGACTAGATTCCACTTTTGGACCACCCCCTTCATTACTTTAACCTTTTTCATTTTTTACTAAAATACTGCTCAGTCGAGTTTCATTTATTGGCAACATTTTCTTTTTGGGTATTTGTAGCAAGGAGACTGCAATGAAGAATCGATTTAACAGTTTTGAGGAAGATTATACAGCATTTATTTACTACGCTGTCTTGAGATTTACATCTCGTAAGTTTAAACCCAAAAGAGGACTGAACCCCATCACATGGTGTTATTTTTTTAAAGCTATACACACACCGGAGTAATTGGGCTATTTGAGATTATAATAGTTGTTTTTATATGTTGCGCTGTGATATGATTTTTGTTTTATTTTCATGTAGATATATCTTTGGAGAAAAGTGTTGGAATTTTACATTACAACCTCAGTTGCATTCAAGTCCTGGACCCTCAGTGTTTAAACAAACCAAGTTTTTACTATTTGAAGTGTCACCTTACTGGGACTGATTTGGTTGTGAACATTTTTCCTTTTTATCTATCTAGACTTTACATTGGGAAGCGCCAACTCAATTTCCATATTAGCTTTAAAAGATTATCTGGAGCACATTGTTATAGATTGTGTGCTGGTTAATAGAGGGCTGCTCCTAATTTGTCAGGGCAGGCATATCAACTTATTTTTTCTTTGAAATTTTATTCTAACTTTTCTTACATGAAATTTTGCTATAAATTCTAATACTCTCTTCCCAACCTTCGCAAACTAATTTAATAGGTGCAAAATGCTGGTTATTGGGCATAAAATTTATTTGCCAAAATGTTTTGCTTATCTCTAGTAGTCTAAAGCTATCAAACTAGATTACTGCCTTATTAAAAGAATAAAATAAGAAAAAATCATGTGTTCAATAACATTTTACCTAACATTAGTCGAGATTCATTCCACCTGCACATCCAGTTTTTGTTGCATACACATCCATGGCAGCCCTCTGTTTGGTGAATACTCCAGGCCTCCATACATCAATCTACAAGAATGTTACTAGTTTGGTTTCTTGCTTTATACAGCTTGTTGATATATTGTTAATTGTGCTGTTTCGAACTGATGGAATATAGATTCTCTTTTACTTAATTAATATGCTTTGTGAGATTGGAAATTGTATACAGGTGGAAATCATAAATGAAAAGACTGATTTCTGATTTACAGTACTTTCAAAGACAGAGTGAGTGTGTTTTTCTTCTGCTCGTTACTAACCTGATTTGCACAAGCCTGTTTCTTGTTCATGTGTTTTCACATTTCACATTCCAGTGTAAACTATGAGATATGGGGGTAAATTTATCAAGCTGGGGGTTTGAAAAAGTGGAGATGTTGCTTATAGCAACCAATCAGATTCAAGCTGTCATTTTGAAGAATGTACTAAATAAAAGTTAACTAGAATCGGATTGGTTGCTGTAGGCAACATCTCCACTATTTCAAACCTGCAGCTTGATAAATTTACCCCCCAGTGTTTGTCATAGAAATATGAGAAGTAGAGAGCATCTTCCATTTAACTGTACAAACTAAGCTAACTTATTGTCCTAATAGATCTGTTTTTGAAAATGATTCACTTAAATTATTTTTTCCATTCAATATGATGAAATGCAATGTTGTGGCCAAAAAGTGAAATTGTTTATATTTCTTCCTTTTTCCTGCTTTAAAATTTGCTTGTGTGTAACACAGTGCAGAATCCGCTTTGGTCGCCACAATTTGTGCAAGTTTGTCTAAACTCATCCAAAAGCACATAGATTTCTAAAGCGAGATAGTGTATGTAGAGAAGCAGAAGTTTGCACAGGCCAAGGGAAACAGTTGGGAGGAGTGAAGGTATTTTTTAAAAGTTCAAAGTAGGTGCAATGTTAGGCCTAGTTTTACGGTGCAGTGCGAAGACTAGATATCATTTTTCATGGTGAGGTAATTAAAATGAGAGAAAGGGATGGATAGGTCACACTTTTAGGGGGGTTCCTTGCTGTGCAGAATTGCACATAGTCTTTTTCACTCAGAAAAGACTTGGGGGTAATATATACTATGCGGCGGCTAAATAGAACCGCCGATTACAGGCACTTTGAAGTAATTTTTTTAAAAAAGCACTTTTATTAAAGACCAAAGTCCATAGGGTTCTACGGAACCACTGCATAGTAAATATACCCCCTGGTTTTCTCACCGGACCAGAGCTTTCAGTCTTTGGGGTTCACCCTAAACTTTTATTCGGAACCATTTAGTGTCGTCTTGTTGAACTTCGACAGAGAAGCAAAATTGAAGGTGCACTCTACCACACACCAGTGCCTGTGCATTCCACTGCCAAGAGGAAGTTTGGAACGCATTTGAATATAGCTTTAAATGTTAAATTTGCATTCTAAGCACCAGAACCGGAAGACGGTCGGCCGCCGCTACATACAGTGCTGACCACCAATGAAACCTGAAGCTTTCCCACAAAAAGTAACAAACTGCTCTTCTAAGACTATTAAAGCTATTTACATTTTACACATATTTTGCATTAGTATTCCACATACCTCCCAGTCCCACCCAGCCACTACACCCATCCAACATCAGCCTCCCAATATCACCCACAATGTAGACACTTTACTCTATTACACTAATATTATCATCTGCAAATAACCATCACTTCTCCTTCTCCATTCTTACTAATTGCTTTCCCTTATTTCCTTTTTATCCTATTTTCTCTAGCCTAATTAATCACCATATTTAATCAACTTCTCTACCTATATAATTATTTTAATTCTCTTCATAATTGAAGCAAATTCTATATTTATCTTTATAGTTTATATTATTACACATATTTATTTTCTCTGTGCACATTTTATATTGATTTTCTTTTTTTTATATCCCGAATACATCCTATATTTAGTTGATTATTTTGAAATTAATATTGATTTTTATTCCTATTTTACTTTTATTTTCAATTTATTTTTATTTTTATTTTAAGGAAAAAATTATATAATTTTTATTTGTATTTGTAGATCTATTTTTAATTTTAATTTATATTTATTGTACATGAACTAGAAAAATGGAGGGGGGCTTGTACTCTGATAACGGAGGGAGTGGAGTCATGTACTGTGATAAGAGATGGGGAGGCATGTACTGTGATAATGAGGGGGGCATGTATGGCAAAGAGTGAGGTGGGGGGCTGCCAGATTAATTAGTACTGGGCCCGACAGTTTCTCATCGCTTCTAAGCAAGAAAGATAATTGAAAATTTCTAAGAACACGTTTCGTTCATTATATTTCATGATAATAGCTGTGACCCCCAAAGTGGCATAAGTCTGACCAATTATGAAACTCATTGAATGGTTTCACTTACCTCTAGTCAGGGCAGTTCAATTCAGTCAAATAGAAATAACAGGAAGCAAGATTCACATTTCTGAAAAACTAAGTTACTACTGAGAATGGACTACATATACTTGGCAGTATATGGTTGAAAATGATCTTTGACAGTTTCCAATTTCTTCTTGTAATTAAATGTATTGTTTAATAGGAAAGAAAGGGTGTTCATAGCATACACCTGCTGCCAATAATGTTGCCGCTGGTTGTACCATTTTTAGCTTAGACAAAAAATTGCTAGCTTGCTATTTTATACAGTAAGTAGAAAGACTGAAATCGTTTTCACATGTCAAGTGTACTTCATACTTTACAAATAGATGTCAGGTGCTATGTACATGTGGAAAATGAGAACACTGAGCCCTTGGATTAGTCCAAAAATACCTGTTTTAAAGATGAAAAATGAACAGTATTTTTGCTGTCAAGCTTATAGCGTAATAGAAAACTGTCTTTAAAATATATGACCTTAATTTCTAAATGCATTCTATTCAGTCTTGCAGTCTGATGTTAGCAGTTTATGTTTGTCTCCTAGTGTTTTTTGTGCCCAAAAATAAATGCATGTTTTTTTACAGTTCCACTTCATTGCAATCTCATGCGGTAGTACTGAATTCCGATGCTGTAACTCCCAAACAGAGTTACAGAAACATCTTTACTGCGATTGTTTATGTCCCCTACAGACTATTAATCCCAAATGTTTAAAAAACTTACTTGGCGTAAATGCGATTCATTACATAGGTCGGCAGCACATAATGACGTCGCTCTGTACACCAACAGTTACATTAGTACAGTTAAGGGGGCAGTTATGCAATTGCTTAAGGCTACATTATGTAAGCCTTACTAATATACATTGCACAGATGGCGCCTCTTTTAACTGCCTCTTTAGCACTTAGTGAATTCAGGATAATTTAGTGGGCACAACCTTCTTTGAAGTTCCAGCTGAAGCTGAGAGCTACTTGGGTGTTACCTGATAAACTACGAATACAACACCCACTTCCCCCTGAGACTAGTTAAAACCAGTTCTTTGCTGGACATATACACATATCTTTGAAAAGAACATGCAAATGGAAAGACACAAGGATGCACGGTTGAGAGTTGAGACTTAAAGAGTTAATTAGTTCACTAAGGTAGGAGGTGTACAGTGTGAAGAGCAGATGGTAGATAAAAGAGCCATGGGTAGAGGGAGAGAAGTGGAGGAGGTGCTGGAGATAAAAACGAAAAGGAGAGTGTTCAGGTGGGGAGGGTGCACTGTGGTGTCAAAAGGGGGAGAGAGGTCCAGGAGGATGAGCAAGAAGTAGTGACCCTTAGAGAGAATATCATTGATGAGTTTGGTGTTGGCAGTCTCTGGGGAGTTAAGAGGTTGGAAGCCAAATTGGATTCAGTTGGGGCAGCAGTAAGAGGAAAGGAAGCCTGTTATTCATTTCTAGACAATCCACTACAGTAATTTGATGACTTATGGGAGCAGAGATATTGGGCAGTAGTTAGACAAGTCAAGGTGAAGAGTTTTTTAGGGATGGGTGATTCAAGGGCATGTCTAGAGAATGAGAAGAAAATGGCAGTAGGGAGATACAAGTTGAAGAGGTATTGGAAGAGAGAAAGAAAAGAAGGTGAGAGGAGATAGGGTCAAGAGAGTGGGTAAAACGGTTGTCCTGATAGAGCGATGGATCCTCGGACTCTGTAGGATGACTGAGCTCTCTCACAGGCGTGGAGTCTAACGAGTAGGTGCTTTTCACCAGGGACCCCGCAAGGGAGTATGGGCTTAGCGGCACCTATCCCGCAGGTCGCGGTCCTAAGAAAGAGTGAATGAAGCAGAGAGTTGAGAAGGGACCAAATGGAGGCAGGAGGCTGAGGGTGGCACATTACAGAGGACTAGCATAGAGAGAGGACAGTCACTGGGTAGCGGGTTAAATGCTGGGAGAGAACCGACTGACACGATACAGGTAACTCAGGTGATGGTAGAGGAGTTACTGGAACAGCGGGTTCAATGCTGGAGTAGAGCAGGCCGATAACACAATGAAAACAGGAGCCAGATCCTAGAGCACAGGAAGTGAGCAGAAGAACAGGCAATAGGCAGGTGTACCTGGGAGGTTTAAATAGCGAGCCGTGATCCTACGGCCAATGAGGGAAGAGAGGAGTCTCTAATAGGTGAAGTGCGGTACTGCACATGTGCAGAGCAACTGTCCACGATACATGCGAGCAACTGATGCCGGCATTATTGTTTATGAGAAGAGAAAACCGTACAGATGCCCGCAAGCGGGACCGAGGCGTGACAGTGGGCTGTGTAGGGGGGAGGTGTTGGTATGGTGAATGGGGCCTGGTAGGAGGAGATTTATTGATGGATGTTAACAATTATGGAGGTGAAATGTGTGGCAATGTCTAGGGATGTGAGAGGAGGGGGAATGAGGAGGGATTGCTGGCAAAGGAGGGAGATCAAGGAGGCAAAGAAGTGACATAGTTGGAAAACTGTGAGTAAATTAGAGACGTCAAGTAGGTTTTGTTTAGAGTGAGAGAGAGGGCAGAGTGGGAATGGAAGAAGTCAGGGAGGGAGCGAAGTTAATTCCAGCAGTGCTCAGTTTTGTACAGCACTTTTGCATGATGGATTTATCTGCCAGCAAGACAGCAAAATAGAAGGTATTTTTAGATTCCACCAGGAAGACAGCAGATGACCGCAATGTGAACATGGATTGGATAGATGAGACAAAGTGGACTTCATTGGAAGAGAAGGAGAGAGAGATGGCTCAGGGGGAATGACCCGGAATTTACAGTGGGGAGAGAGTAGAATTCCCATGCCCCCACCTTGTTGGCCTCCAATAAGAGAGAGCTGCAAGAGAACTGATGGGGAGAGTCTGCTTCCAGTGATGGCAAGTGTGAGGTTTGTTTGCATTAACATAGGTCATTGAGTGAGCTAGAAGCAGGGAGCAGAAAGGACAGTTCAGAAGTCAGAAGTGCAGGAAGGGAGGGGTGGCAGTGAGCAGGAAATAATTCTAGCAGGAGAGAGAATTTAATACTGAAGAGAAATGTGTAGTGGGAGTGGTTAGGAGAAGTAGAGAAGATAACAGGTGCATGGTGGTGTGATATGGGAGATGCAGAAAAACAAGGATTAGATGGAGTGTATTTAGAAAAAGTGGGGAGTAGCAGGTTATTCTGATATGGCATAGCAGTGCTGGAGGTACATTTGCTTGAGACCTATTAGTAATCTTTGAAATTTCAGAGTGTGAGTTAATCCCAGTCCAAGTCCTGTTCAAAATTGCTAGTGCTGGTAATAGTAATGTTGATTGCACAATTTTTGTCCCCCGACCCGATTTTGCTAGTACCACTAGGGTTAGTTAAGTTGATTAGGGGAAACATTTTTGTTTACACTTAGCTCCATTTTTTCTTTTTCCTGTAGTGCCATTTTATACCTACAGCTTAATGCTGACATTTTGACTGTCGACTTTACAAAGTGTAGACATTCTGACTCTCTAGCTTTTAACTGTGTCGACATTATGACTGTTGACCTTATGGTGTAGACATTGTGAATGTCAACATGTTAACTATCAACATAACAACTACATCCCACTCTGATATCACACTATAGGAAGCTATAGCAGGAAGCAAATGCAAAGAAGCTGGAAGCAAAATATTCCATATCCACTTCTGTTCCATACACCACCTCTAACAGCTTAGGAAAACAGGAATAGCCCGAGCCATTTTCTTTGGTGTAATGGTACATTTATGCTCTTTTTTGCACCTTCTTTCCATAAAGGCACCAGTCCTGCACTGATCAGCCTGGGGCTAGTGTTCACAATAGCAGGGGCACCTCAAGCTAGTGATCTCTTTGTGTAGTGAAAACTATCATCTGCCACTGAGCAGATTGAGGTTATGGGAGGTAACAGTGCCAATTCTTTATTTACTTACTTATTTTGGGAACTGTTTTGTATCAATAAAAATATAGGACAATGACTGTTTTGCAATTCATGAATTACTCCCAATGAGTTCTTATGTAAATCACTTCGGTATTTATTAGGAAAATCATTGCACAGGGAGAGGAATCATTAGCAGAAAGAAAGAAGTAATAATGCCACTGTATATGTCATTGGTACGGCCTCATCCAGAGTACTGTGTTCAGGATATTATTATTATTATTATTATTAATTTTTATTTATAGGGTGCCACAAGGTGCCCGTAGCGCCGTACAGGGACAAAAACGAATTACAATACAAGGTGAGACAGCACAGTACAGTAAACATAGAGCTCAGTAACTCAGTAAGCCCAATGCACAGCTCGAGAGGGTGGGAGGGTATCCGCAAATGACAGGGCCCAAAAGGAGGGCACAGAGGACAGGGAGACCCCCAGAGGGGGGAGAAGGGCCCTCGAGGAGGAGGGCAAAGTAGCTGGAGAGCAGAGTTAGAAGTGGTGGAAACAGGAGGAGATATGACCCTGCTCACAGGAGCGTACAATCTAAGGGGAGCGGTGGACAGACAGAGAAATGCAGGGGAGAGAGGGAGAGTAGGGGGACGTAGGCAGGGAAGGGGAAAGAAGGAGGAGAGGCAGAGGATAAGGTAGGTAGTTTAGTGGGAGGCTGGGAGGCTTTAAGAAAAAGGTGGGTTTTTAAAGCCCGTTTGAAGCTGGACAGGTTAGGGGAAGTCCTGATGGAGGGAGGGAGCTTGTTCCAGTTGAGGGCGGCAGCGCGGGCGAAGTCTTGGATACGCGCGTGGGAGGAGGTGATCAGGGGGGAAGATAGGCGACGGTCATTGGCAGATCGGAGAGGGCGGGATGGAACATGAATAGATATAGTGTGGAGATGTAGGGTGCAGTGGCGTTGGCGAGGGCCTTGTATGTAAGAGTGAGAAGCTTGAACAGAATTCTGTATGGGAAGGGGAGCCAGTGGAGGGATTGGTAGAAGGGGGAGACAGAAGAGGAGCGGTGAGAAAGGAAGATAAGCCTAGTGGCTGCGTTAAGTACAGATCAAAGGGGAGCGAGATGAGAGAGGGGGAGGCCAGTAAGGAGGAGGTTGCAGTAGTCCAAGCGGGAGATGATCAGAGAGTGAATAAGACATTTGGTGGCATCTTGGGAGAGGAAGGGCTGCATGCGAGCGATGTTACGCAGCTGGAAGTGGCAGGATTTAGCAAGAGAGAGAGGATGTGAGGGCCAAAGGAGAGAGAGGAGTCGAGGATGACACCAAGGCAGCGAAGTTGGGGGACAGGGGAGATAGAGGAGTTGTTGACAGTGATGGAGAGGTCGACAGGGGATGAGGTATGAGGGGGATGAAAAACTATGAGCTCGGTTTTGGTGAGGTTGAGTTTGAGGAATTGAGAGGACATCCAGGAGGAGATGGCAGAGAGGCAGGCGGACACCCCAGAGAGGAGGGTGGGAGAGAGATCCGAGAGGAGAGGTATAGTTGAGTGTCGTCAGCGTAAAGGTGGTAGTTGAAGCCGAAGGAGCTGATGAGTTCACCCAGGGAGGAGGTGTATAGAGAGAAGAGTAAGGGTCCCAGAACAGAGCCCTGGGGGACCCCGACTGGAAGAGTGGACGGGGGGGAGAGAGACCCTGTGGTGGTGACAGAGAAGGATCGGTCAGCAAGGTAAGAGGTGAACCAGGACAGGACAGGGCCGGAGAGGCCAAAAGACTGGAGGGTGTGGAGGAGGAGGGGGTGGTCAACGGTGTCGAAGGCTGCAGAGAGGTCAAGGAGGATGAGAAGGGAGAAGTGGCCCCTGGCTTTAGCAGAGAGGAGGTCATTGGTGACTTTAGCCAGGGCAGTTTCTGTGGAGTGAAGGGGACGGAAACCAGACTGGAGAGGATCAAGGAGGGAGTGTTCAGAAAGGTAGGAGGTGAGACGGCTGCAGAATTTTGGAGGTGAAGGGGAGAAGAGAAATGGGGCGATAGTTAGAGAGAGAAGTGGGGTCGAGATTAGGCTTCTTAAGAATGGGGGATACGAGAGCATGTTTGAAGGAGGAGGGGAAGATGCCGGTGGAGAGGGAGGGATTAAAGAGGTGAGCGAGTTGGGAGCAGGTGGTGGAAAGGTTGTGAAGAAGGTGGGAGGGGATGGGATCCAGGGGACAGGTAGTGGGGGGGGATGAAATGAGAGAGTGGACTTCCTCGCCCGTGGTGGGGCGGAAGGAGTGGAAGGGAAGGTGGTTAAGGGGGGGACGGAAGAGTGGGAGGGGTAGAAGAGAGAGTGGAGGAGGAGATTTCAAGTCGGATGGCCTCGATTTTAGAGGAAAAGAACTCGGAGGCAGTCAGGGAGGAGGGGGGGAGGGGGCCAGGAGAGCGCTGAAAGTGGGGAAGAGGCGGCGGGGGTTAGAGGACTGGGAAGAGATGAGGGATTTAAAGAAAGATTGTTTGGCGAGAGAGAAGGCGGAGCTGTAGGATGAAGGGATGAATTTAAAGTGGAGGAAGTCGGCCAGTGACGTTCAGCGGTCCGGGAGCATTTTTGGAGGAAGCGGGAAAATTTGGAGTGCCAGGGTTGGGGTTTAGAGCAGCGGGGGCGGACGGAGTGGGCAGGGGCGACTGCATCCAGAGCGGAGGTAAGGGTTTGATTGTAGAGGGAGACCGCTTGGTTGGGGCAGGCCTGGGAGGAAAGGGGAGAAAGGAGGTTATCGAGAGAGGAGGACAGAGAGGCAGGGTCGAGAGCGCCGAGGTTGCGTATGGACAGAGCAGGTTTGGGCAGGGGGAGGGTAGCAGGAGAAGAGGAGAGAGAGAAGGAGAGGCGGTGGTGGTCGGATGGAGGAAAGGGAGAGATGGAGAAGTCAGAGAGATTACATAGGTAGGAGAAGACAAGATCAAGAGAGTGACCAAGGCAGTGGGTAGAGGAGGAGGAGGTCCATTGAGTGAGACCAAGGGAGGAAGAGAGGGTGAGCAGTTTGCTGGAAGCAGGGTCGGTGGGGTTGTCAATGGGGAAGTTAAAGTCACAGAGAATGATCGAGGGGAGGTCGGAGGAGAGGTGGTGAGGAAGCCAGGCAGCAAAGTGGTCAAGGAAGAGGGAGGTGGGGCCAGGGGGGCGGTAGATGACAGTGATGCGGAGGTGGATGGGGTAGAAGAGGCGGATGGAGTGGGCTTCAAAGGAGGAGAAGGAGAGGGAGGGTTCAGGGGGAATGACACGAAAAGTACAGGTGGAGGAAAGGAGGAGGCCCACTCCACCGCCTGGGCGGGCACCAGGCCTGGCGGAGTGGGTGAAGGAGAGGCCACCATAGGAGAGGGCAGCGGGGGAGCCAGTGTCAGAGTCGGAGAGCCAAGTTTCAGTAATGGCAAAAAGGTTAAGGGAGTTGGATAGGAAGAGGTCGTGGATAGCAGTCAGCTTGTTGCAGACGGATCTGGCATTCCAGGGGGCACAGGAGAAAGGGGGGGATGGGGATGAGGTTAGCAAGATGAGCAGCACGCGGGGGAGGGCGGGAAGGAACGGGAGAGGTAGGGCGGGTGGAGAGTATGGGTATGGAGTGAGAGCGGGGAGGCATAGTAGGGAGAGAGAGTAACAGATCGGTGAGATAATGGGGACAGTGAAAACAGGGAAGAACAATGGCAGGAAGACAATGACAGGGTGGAAAACAATAAGGAGTTAGGGCGTGGAAGGCATGGAGCAACAGTGCAATGAGATAATAGGGACAATGAAAACCGATAAGAAAAATAACAGGTAAATAGTAATTACTGGTAAATATAGAGTCAGGAAAAACAAAATAATGGCATATAAAATAATAGAATAGTAACAGGTAAAAAGTAGTTGCAGGTAAATATAAAATCAGGAAAAATAAAGTGATTGCAGATAAAATAATAGCAGGTAAATATAATCACAGATAAAGATAGTCTCAGGTAAAATAGTAACAGATACCAGCCGAATCTACGGTACAGGCAGAGGTGTTGATCCAAGGGGATGAAGCAGGGTCACGGTGAGAAAGACGGTTCAGTGGAGCAGGACGAAGACGAGATCCAAGCTGAGGGGGAGAGGCAGAGACACAGTTCAAGGGAGCTGGGGGGGTGAGGCAGAGTCGCAGTTCCAGGGAGCTGAGGGGGTGAGGCAGAGTCACAGTTCCAGGGAGCTGAGGGGGTGAGGCAAAGTCCGGGGAGTTTCAGATCCAGGGAGAAGGATGAGGAGAGTTAGGGGGCTTCAGGTGAGGAGTAGGGCATCAGATGAGATGAGGGGGAGCAGAATCATGGAGGAAGCATCAGTGGGAGATAAGAGAGGAGCCACGGCAGGAGATTGGTGGACGCCAGGAGAGGAGAGCAGGCAGGATCGACATAGGTCAGGAGCACTGCGGTGAGCCGGGCGTAGGTTATGGGGATGAACGGCACTCGAGACCGGGGATTCCAACCGGAAGTAGGCCTCGCGGACATGCAGACCAGGCAGCGGGCTGAGGCTAGAGCAAGAGGTAGTGCAGTGGAGGCAGCAGGGTCGAAAAACCGGTGGAGGCAGGAGAACCAGGTCGGTAGGAGCAGAGGAGGCCACTGGGCTGGAGCCGGGGACACAAAGCAGAAGACACCACCGAGGAGAAGATCCGCGATGAGGAGATCCAGGAGGGAGCAGTGAAAGCAGCTGGGCCAGGGCCAGAGCTGGACGGTAAGCCAGGTAGGAGCAGCAGGCCGGAGCCGGGGGCTCGATTTGGAGGTACCGCGGCAGGCAGCCGTTCGGAGGATCGCCGACGGGGCTGGAACCAGGAGTGAGTGGAGGTAAGTGAGGCGGGTGGAGGAGGGAAGGATAACGGAGAGGCGCCGGGCTGCTCACGAGAATAAGGAGCTCGGTTTTAGACCCAAGTGGAGTGCTAGCGTGGCACGTCCATCTTCCTCCACAGCCGGAAGTGAGATAAATACATTAGAGACTGTACAAAGAAGGGCAACTAAAATGGTGCATGGCCTACAGCACAAAACTAAGACTAAAATATATTAATATGGATAGTTTAGAGCAGAGAAGGGAAAGGGGGGACATGATAGAAACTTTCATATATATGAAGGGTTTTAACAAGGTACAGGAGGGAAACATTCCTCAAAAGAAGAAGCGTATTAGAACACGAGGACATGGACTGACACTGGAGGGAAGGAGGTTCAGAGGAAATTTAAGGAAAAACTGCTTCACAGCAAGAGTATTGGATACACAGAGGGAGGGGGGGTGAGGCTGACACACAAACACACACAGAGGGAGGGGGGCAGAGGATGACAAACAGAGGGAGGGGGCAGAGGCTAAAACACACATGCAGAGGGAAGGGGGCAGAGGCTGACACACACACAGAGGGAGGGGGCAGAGGCTAACACTCACACAGAGGGAGGGGAACAGAGGCTTACACACACACAGAGGGAGTGGGGCAGAGAAGGAAAGGAGAGGAGACAAAAGTTGTCATACTCATGGGAATTTGTTGGAGGGTGAAGCTCCACCCACTTTATGACAAGCTCCGCCCCTCTGAAGTAAGTGAAATGGGAGGTATGCCAAAACTGCCTGGCTGTCACACACAGAGATGGGGAAGTGATTGAGTGGAGAGTGACTGTCCCAGAGGAGGAGAGTGAGCCTTAATAGAGCTTGGGCTCGCCGGCATTCTGCAGCCTACTGTCACAGAGCATAGGCAGAGAGGCAAGTAGCCCTGAGCAATGGCACTGCCCGCACCTGGTAGTTACTGCTCTGGGAAAATGTGTATTATAAAGCATAATGTATCTCAAATGTATTTTATTATGGAATCTAAAGGTCACCTCCGATATCTGTGATCTGTTTAAAAGCACTCAGTCTACAGACTTGTGTTCTGTGCAAATCTCCTTGGTGACTTTTAATGGCCATATAATTTACAGTATGGAGAGAATTGTCCTATATATAGGTTTAAATGTAAACCTATGTCAGTTAGTGAATGAGAGGGAAAACACTACATTGAATGTATTCCGTGATTCTGTTTTCAAACACATTATTGTATAGCAACGTGCCACTTTTATAACATGTATCTTTTATTTTTGGTTCATTTTTTCAGTACTGTTTGTTATTTATTTAAAGGGTGAAAATAATCATTTCATGGTTTCAATAGCATTAAACTAGGTCAAAATTCTTCACTTGCCTCCAATGGAAGCCTTCTTTAACCTGATATAAGTACTGTATAACTTTCTATAATGATCATTATAAAAATCAGTCTTGACTTGACAGTGCTTCAGGGGATAACATAACAAAGATTTGAATTTTCAAACATCCAGATACTTCTAAAGTGTCAGTGGATGAGATCTGCTCTAGGCTACTAAATAAAACTGCTTCATTACTTTCCATAGCGCCTTACAGTATGCCAAAGTGGAAAAAAATAGCTAAATATGAAATAGACAGATGGACCTTTAGAGAGAGTAAGGGTCATTTAGGAAAAAACACAAATGTTGCCCAGCAATGTAAATATGATTTATGGAGATTATGCTACAATTTTTGGGCACATGTTACATAGATTAGTAAGGCAAAATTGTAGTGTCTCCAGGGATGCACAAAGTGCATTTATCTTGAGAGAATTAGAGAGTTTTAAATGCGATATAGGTGCACTCTTGAGCCTCATCAAAGTATTTAACATGTTTTGACAGAGTGGTAGACATTCTTTTATCTCACTAAAGCACTTTTGATGGGTTTCATCTAGAGCCGCAATAAAGCAAAAGGATGCAGATCACTTTTATGGTAGTAATTGCAAAATGTGTAATGTACAAGGCAGTCAAATAGAAAGATTTGGTTTTAATGGAAACTGCACTACATGTCAATATTTCGTAAATGACCTTTAGTATTTGTAAACACTTAGACACAGCAAGAAAGAAGATAATATACAAACCCAAGAAGCCCTAACTCCCACATAATCATGTTCTCATAAATGCAAAACAGTTAAAAATTTGTGAAAGTAGTGGGAAATTACAGTGTACCAAAGTGTGCCATCACACAGAGCATGGGGTTCTTTCAGACGTCTACTGAAATGCTATATTAGTTCAGCTACTGGACCCACTGAGTTCAACTGTCATTGGCGTTGTCATGTCTATTCTTTCTTGGATGATCTCTATGGAATACATGGGAAACAACAACAGCGAATATGATGCCTAAGAAAAATCCCAGACACACAGTTACTGTGAGCTGGCATAGGAGTGCTCATGCAGAACAAGTATCAACCAGAAACTAGAGAGACGGAGAGGAGTTCTACTTCCTTGCCCCTGATAAATCAGCAAATCAAGGATGAGAAGTGGTTGAGGTGATGCTGCCATGGTCTTTACCTATTTTGGCACGATTCCGGATATTTAAACCCCAGGGTTTGCAGCACTTTATTGTAATTCAGAATATATAGAATACTTTGGAAGGATTTTTGCTCCCTCTTAATATCCCTATTGATAAGAACAATGGACTATGTGGAATGATAAGTATTAAATCTATTATTGCCAGCTCAATATTTATGCTGTTTCCGTACTCTGGAGAGTTCTGCTGGACACAGCCAACCTCTATATCTAATGGATTCATTATTTTTTACTTTATCCACAGGAGTCCTTTCCATCTTCAATATTTATGTGGAGAATTAAAACTGAGGGACTCTAAATTCTATTTTCCTTCCTTAAAATTCCTCCAAGCAGTGCTGGAACTACCATTGGTGAAGCAGGTGTGGTGCCCAAGGGACCATGGAGATAATGGGACCCACTGCATGGGGAACTAGTAAGCTGTGAGCCTCGGATACCTCCTCCCCACTATCCTGCATTGGGACTCACAGCTTGCTAGTTCCTCTTCTGCCTCCAAGAGAAATGCTGTTCAATTGAATCTTACTTATTTTATGCTATTACAAGTTTTAGTATTTTTTTATAATTATTACTGTGAGTTTTAGCATGATTCTGTGTCTAGTGATTATTTAAGTCTTGTGACCTTTTTATTATTGTATGAGCCGATATAGCCAATACAGTTTATTAATTGATTAATTCTTATTATATATTTGTGTAATAGTATTGAAGCTTTTAGATTTTTAATCATATCTGATTCCAATGCTCTTCCTATCTTCTTCTGTTGTATATCTACTTGGGTACAGATCCCATTTCTGGTGAGCTGCGGTCCAGACCAGCACTGTTTATTATATTGGTCTCTTAGCGCCCACATTTATGTTTGTTTATAAACCAGAATCTGTATGTGTTCACATTCCTACAGTGACTGGTTCATCTCTCATGTCTCCATCCTACACTGTCTTTCCTCATTCCAACAATACAACAGTACTGGTAATTACACAGAAATCCCAGTTACGAAGGGTGGCTGTAGCCAAACAGTAACCCAACACATTTTCCGCACCTTTGGCTACAATTGTTAATCAGCAACTATGTGTATCAATTGCTCACCATACCTCTTAGCTCATTATTATGTATTTGTACATGATCCCCTCAATGTACAGTGGTACGAAATATGTTGTCACTTTATAGGTAAAGTATAATATAAAAATAATAATAATAATAATAATAATACAGATACATAGAGCATACTTTGGCGTTACTGAATCCAATGATGGTGGAAATACTCGTAGTGACTGCAACTGGGTTTTATAATTTTTTATTATTGCTCTATTCTATTACTGTTGATGTGGAGAACAGAGAAGAAGTCAAGATCACGCCATTGATAGGTGCCTGAATTCAATTTTAATCCGCACCAAGTTAATAAACCCCTTTTATATTGATTTATTTTTTATATATAGTTTGATCTCTAAGGGGAGGTGCTCCTGTACTCATGTGTCAATATTATAACTATCAAAGAAGAGAGAAAGAGAAAATGGTACTGACGGAGCACTCTTTTAATCAGATAATTGAATATTGGTATAAATCTGTGATATAAAATCAACAATTTTTATTGGTATATATTAAAATAGTCGAAGCAAAATATTAAAAAGTGATATAATTTATTGTAAACCAAGTATTTAACTGTTAAAAGGTAGATACACTACCACGCTGGCTTGCTGTTTTAAGGTAATTAATTAGAGCTGATAGAGAACATTGTTATAACCTAACTTCTTTCTAGATGGCTATGAGATGTTAGATAGGGACCTAATAATGTGTCCCATTTCCTAAGTAGGAATGGTCATACTTTATATATAGTAAACCATGAAATACTCCAATAGTCTATCCTCATATATCTGCTATATCCCTCAGTAAGTTATTGCTGTTGTGCAATCTATATAGTGATCATTACTGATTATTGATTTTATAGCATATAGCATATAGCCAATAATAGCCTTCGATAATATCAAGATCTCATATATGATATGTAAGGCTCCAACTTACTGGTAGACCCTATAGCCTTAATAATATGGGATTGGGCTTCATGATGTTCACCTGTAAAGCGTAACCATAGCCTCAAGTTAATGCTACATATGCAGATAGATCACTGCTAATGGGTCTAATGGACTCCTATAGTAATCCGTTAGTGCATTAGTAATGTTATATTAGATAACATTCCCCCTCTGTAGGTTAATGTTATCTTGTTTATATAGTTATTCTTCTTGGTTGATAGGTAACTTAATATCAGTTAGCAGTACAGTAACCCTCGATATTATCAGAGGATTGCTGATAGAAAACAAGATCTTGTAGAGTCTGGGCAACAGGTTAATTTTATAGTGTTAACCTGTGCAACCTTAATTATAATCTTGCTTGTTGCTAATGGATAAGTCCTAAAATAGATCCAGAATGAATAGCTGTTTGATCGCTATTAGGTGAATTTCTATAATGACAACCCTAGAGCTACTACTTTCAAGGATAGAACATGGAATAGCGCATCTTCTAACATGTTTTAGAAGTTTCTCATCAGCCTATTATTGCATATTGTAAACCCCTAACATGCAGCTCAGCGTTACGCCGACGCGCATTTCGCTTATGAGCTTTAAGCTTTAGAAATTCACCTAATAGCGATCAAACAGCTATTCATTCTGGATCTATTTTAGGACTTATCCATTAGCAACAAGCAAGGTTATAATTAAGGTTGCACAGGTTAACACTATAAAATTAAACCTGTTGCCCAGACGCTACAAGATCTTGTTTTCTATCAGCAATCCTCTGATAATATCGAGGGTTACTGTACTGCTAACTGATATTAAGTTACCTATCAACCAAGAAGAATAACTATATAAACAAGATAACATTAACCTACAGAGGGGGAATGTTATCTAATATAACATTACTAATGCACTAACGGATTACTATAGGAGTCCATTAGACCCATTAGCAGTGATCTATCTGCATATGTAGCATTAACTTGAGGCTATGGTTACGCTTTACAGGTGAACATCATGAAGCCCAATCCCATATTATTAAGGCTATAGGGTCTACCAGTAAGTTGGAGCCTTACATATCATATATGAGATCTTGATATTATCGAAGGCTATTATTGGCTATATGCTATATGCTATAAAATCAATAATCAGTAATGATCACTATATAGATTGCACAACAGCAATAACTTACTGAGGGATATATTCACCCGATCGATATAGCAGATATATGAGGATAGACTATTGGAGTATTTCATGGTTTACTATATATAAAGTATGACCATTCCTACTTAGGAAATGGGACACATTATTAGGTCCCTATCTAACATCTCATAGCCATCTAGAAAGAAGTTAGGTTATAACAATGTTCTCTATCAGCCCTAATTAATTACCTTAAAACAGCAAGCCAGCGTGGTAGTGTATCTACCTTTTAACAGTTAAATACTTGGTTTACAATAAATTATATCACTTTTTAATATTTCGCTTCGACTATTTCAATATATACCAATAAAAATTGTTGATTTTATATCACAGATTTATACCAATATTCAATTATCTGATTAAAAGAGTGCTCCGTCAGTACCATTGATAGGTGCCTGTCAGATATTTGCCATCTGGAGTTGTTCTGCACATCATGCTGAGAAACAACCTCTCTCTGCTTTATCATACTGGTAGGAGAAAAGGCCTCACATTTTGTATCAGGGCCCAGGAAACTTTAACTATAAGCACTAACATATAACATATGGTAACGCATGAGTTGAAGTATAGCTGGTCTCTTTGCATATTTCACATTCCATTGGAACATACATAAATGTTTCCAAAAAAATTGCTATGTTAATATTTTTATACTGAGCAGACCAGTAAGGCTTTATTTTTATACTGGTTTGTACTTTTATGAAAAAGGGAGAAGACACTGTTGCGATGACTCAGTCTCATAAACTGCTACATTTGAAATAATAGCAACAGGTATAAAACATGATATATAAAATTTGGAAATATTATGTTATAGCTACCAAACTTCTCTCAGCAGCTAGAACGTTTAAACAGTTAATATGCAAATGTGGCCTTCTTTAAATACTTCAAATTCAGCCAAGGAACGAAATTTAAATATTCCTCACACAATGCTTCCACTTGTCTGACAAACATCAATACAGAATCCAGGACCCTCCTCTATCTGCGACTGGAATACATCCTGTCCCCATGTCAGGCCGTGGCCTCTTGAGGAGAACGAGAGCAGGGCACTAACCGGTATTGACGCTACTGAACTAACAGGTGCGGAGTCTAACGTACCCCTGGTATTCGCCAGGGACCCCCGCAAGGAGGTTTGGACTTCACTGCACAGGGTACGCAGGTTGCGGTCCTGCTAGCCAGCTGCTAGTGTAGTGTAGCGGAGTCAGACGGTCCGGGTCAAACCAAATCGGGAATGCAAGGTACCAGGGAAAATCCAGAGAATGGTCAAGCAAACCGAGGTCGCGGAGCAGAATGGGTCACACAGAATGAAGAGTAGTCAAACGAGCTGGGTTACAACAAGGAGACAGGAATGCAAAGAACACTGCAGGAGTATGTAAACCAGGAACACCAGGAAAGGACCTGTTACTCTGGCACCCTAATGGTGCCAGAGTCAGGTTTAAATAGCCAGGGACAGTACCTGATTGGAGGGCTTCCGGGGAGCAGAGTCTGAGGAGTAGTAGCGTCCTGTTGCCTAGCAACGGGATGGAGGCAGGGCACATGCGCCCGACGGCCAAGCAGGAAGCCGCAGCGGGACTGTTGCTAAGCAACAGATCGCTCGGCGGAAGTCGGGCGTCCCCTCCCGGCTGTCAGCGATCAGCGGGGACAGCGCCTGACACCCCATCTCTGGAATTGCCAACTTGTGTACCAAGCTCTAAGCTACTAAGGAGTCCCTCCCAAGGCCACCCCTTGCTTTATCCTTATGAGTGCTGCTTGCTTCCAGTCACTGCCTGTGTCCTAATACAGTTTGCAGCCTGTTACTTGAACTGCTGCTTGCAACTACTCCATCCAATCTCTCCTCATGATGACCCTAGGGCCTTCTTCACTCTACTGGGTTACACTGAGCCTCCCTCCTCCCGATGACTCTGCAGCTACCTGTCCTACACTGGCCTCCATCATCTAGGCCCTAGAGTCTAACAATGCCAACCACTGGGTGCCAGATGTCTGCTTGCTGACCGTTGCTACAGACATGATCATTGAGGAAGCCAGGCAGTGATGTTATTGTGAGTAGCAGTGTGCTAAGAGTGGGAGGTCAAGCTATAAGACCTGTGGGATCATCTTTAACTCAGTGATGACACATGGGATCTCTTACCTATTGCAGATGACTGAACCCTCTGGTCCTCTGCTTCATCTAAGCCCCTGCTTGTTCTAGGTCTTGCCACCATCTAGCTTTCTGTACTGCATCAACCTGACACCATCTAGACATCTGCTACATCTCGCCCTCAGCACCATAGAAAGCTCACCACCATATAGGCCTTGCCACCATCTGGGCCTCGCCACCTTACAGTTTTCTGTACTATCTCAACCTGATACTATCTTGGCCTCTGCTACAACTAGGTTCCTACACTATCTGGACTTTCCAGGACACAATAGCAACTAGGACCCTGTATTATCCTGACTCCATCATTTTGCAGACCTCTGGTCCAATGTGGACCCAACTAATCCTATTGTCCCTTTTATTCCTATTTTGCTCATAACCCCTTCCCCTTTACAATGTAAGATCTCACAGAGAGGGTCCTCTTTTCTTTGTCTCATATCTGTTCATTGTCCATCTTTCTTGCCTGTCCCTGTCTTGTCTTATGCTGAATTGTTTCTGTATTTCATGCAGTTTATTCTGTTATTTTACTCATGCATTTACTATTCTGATTAACTGTTTATGTTGTTATCTTACTGTTCTTGTGTATGACTTATTTGTACTTTTTGTTTGTACGTAGTTGCTGATCTTTTGTGGCACTTGTAAATAAAAGGTAATAAAAACACATATTGAACTGTGTAATTAAATATACGCAAATAAATAAAATTTAAGCAGCATACCTGCTCATGAATCCTTAAATAACCCCAGTCCTATATAGCCTAGAATGGTTTCCACCATAAAAGGAACATCATTAGCATTGGGTCACGCTACTATAGTTAAAACCAGTCACAGGCTGCTCACTACAGGACTAGTGCCTCTATGGGAGGTAGGCCATAAAAACAGTGTTTTACCTGCCCCCTTCACCGAAATGTGGTGGGCTTGAGACCTCTGGGCTCTGGAGGCCAGTGTAGTTAACAATATTTTAACATCTGCAATACAGGGAGCAGCTGTGCTCAGCAGCTTAGTTGTATCACAGAAACTTAAAGCACTTCTTATAATATGAGGATATTTTACCTATAAAATAATAATAATAATAATAATAATAATAATAATAATAATAATAACAATAACAATATTTAATAATCATAATAACATTTATATAGTTCTTTACACTGCTGCTATATATCTGTATGGCATTAGTCAATCTGTAGCCACCATTTATGATATTTCCCCTTAACTTTTACACTCTCATTGGAAAGATACTGTTGCATCTGATTGCAATTTAACCATAGGCTCTACATATAGAAATTGGTGACTATTTGGAACCGACACAATGTAATAAACTAAGGCATTCTCTTGAGTTACAGCAGAAGTTAAACTCTGCTTTGTTAGCAATGTTCTTTCCAGTGCTCCATCACTAATTCCTTATGCAACTGTGTCTCACAGCAAGGAATTCAAACTGCTTACAAGAATGCAATTCCTAGTTATCCATGCAGTTTAACAGTGGAAACTGAAATAGTCTCATCTGGCAATTAGCTTCATCTGCTGACATTACAATTCTTTACAGTACAGTAACTTCCAAAAATAGCAGGCCACTACTTGGTTTATCAGGAGGTGGGTATGATCAACCATCATACATCTTATAGCGCTCAGATATATAATATTTTTTTTATCAGCAGCTTTAGTTACTTTCTTGTCTAGTGGAACCAAAATGAATCTTCCAGCACAGGAGTCCCATGATGGTGATTTGGCATTATCAACTTTTCCATGTGTAAATCTTCCACAATTTTTGAAAATGCGCAACTCAACAAATTTTCCTAGAAATTAAATTCCTTAAGCAGATAATATAGTCGTAATTCTTTGCAACATTTGGCTTATTGCAGTTGACACCCAAAAGAAAGAAAGGACTGAAAGTTAAAGTCTGTGAAAACATAATTTCATAAGAGTGCTCCTGTTTACTGTTTTAAAATCGTTAGTGCCTAATCCATCCATATGTCCAGGACCCTATCTTTAACAGCAATATTTATCTTCCCCTAATTTAAACTTGTGAGGAACATATATTTACAAGACAAGTGAAATTGGTTCTTATAAGTGTTTTACTTATATGCCTAAGTGAGAAGGTGTCCCCCCAGGGCTGGTGAAGAGGGCGAAGAAAAAAAGAGAGGAAGCAAGAGGAGAAAAAGTGGAAAAGAAGACTCACCTGTTCTGGGATCCAATGACGGTAGGTCTAGATTTCTTTTACCCACAGGATTCGACGTGGGCAACAGCTGTCAGGTGAGCAAATCAGGACTCTCATCTGGCCGTTTGAATTTTTGGCATTGTGATGAGCTAATTAGGGCTTATTGCATCACCAAGTCATGCCCACACAAGGGCTATTTATTACCTGTCCGTGTGGTGGTTAGTTCAGTTCATCGGCAGTGTGAGAGGATATTGTAGGACTTCCAGAGACAAGAGGTGCAGATGACAAGGGAACTTACTACCAGACAGCCTGTGTCACGGCTAAGAGTGACCCTGCCTTCAACAAAATAAGGTGGATGGCGCAGTCAAAAGTTGAAGCCAGGGGACGATGAGATCAATATGGATGGAGGAAGAGCGATCAGAGAATTGTCAATGGATCTCCCACAGATACGGCCGGAGCAAGGAAAGGTCCTTGTGGAATATCTATCCCAGACTTGTTATTACACTCTATTCCCATTCTCCTCCATTAGGCACAAGGCCCTGAGCAGTATCCGGGCATTAGGCCTGAGCTGCCATAGTGTGCATAAGGCCCTGGAGCATTTGGATTGCATAGGGAACAAATAGTAATTCAGGCTTAACCTGTGCAGCTATTAATTCAGGTATTAGGCCCTTGACAAGAGATAGAATCAGGCTGTAATCCTGTGGCACTATTTACATTCAGGCTCCAGGGCTATGAGACAAATAATTCAGGTTTTAGGCCTGTGGAAACAAGTAATTCAGACTTTAAGTCTGTGGTGGCAAGTAATACAGAGTTAGCCTGTGACAGCCGAGACATCCAGGATTAGACTGTAGCAGCAGTGACAGCCAGGATTATTCTGTGGACTCATCACTCTGTGTGGTGCTGTTTGGCTGGGTTGGCTATTGGCTCTGAGAAACGACTGAACACCTCATAGTCAGTGGAGTGTTAACTTTCACACTAAACCCCTGGGAGTAAGACACAGTCTCATCTGGGTATAAGTGGGTTTAGTACCGATTTAAGTATTTTCCCTTTCAAGATCCAGAAGTCAGGCCTCCATTAAAGGTAGGCTTTTGGTATCTGTTATTCCGTCTGCATATCGTGATTTGTGTCTTTGAACTGTGGGATGTGAGCAAGGGTAGTGCACCACACCTAGTGGTAGTAGCATTATAGTTGCGCATCATCTGGTTACATAGGTAGTTGTCAGGATCAGGGCGCTGGTTTGTTGTTACTGTAGATACACTTTTGTGGAAGGCACATCTGCTAGGATATAGGTCTGTGGGGTGGTTGTGTGTTATGTTGTCCCTGTTCCTAGGTGTCTAATTTGCAGAGTTGCAGATGGCTACCAAGAGGAGGCGACTATCCCTCGTATTTCAATGTCAGAATAGCTTCAAATATTAAGAATAAGCTTAACTAGGAGTCAGAGGGGTAATAGTGAACTGCCAATCTATAATATTGGATATTACAACTTAATACATTAAGACCAGTGGTATTATATGAGGGTTATAGACATAGCCTTTTATTACATTAATATAGTGGTGGAACTGGGTTTTAATTTTAACTAATTTTATCCATTAATAGCTAGTTGTATTAACTAATATGATAAGTTATATATTTATAGTTTTTCCATTATCTTTTCAGCAAATCTGTTGCGCGTTGTATGTTGTTTTAATGCTTTATGAATTGTATACCTTCTTGCTATGAAGAAAAAAAGGGAAACGAGAATGCAATTTGCACATGGGTTGCGGTTTAAAAAAATCAAGGAGATTAGTTCTGTCTGAATTCAAATCCAAACAGATCTCAAGATACGTTTCGATTTGAATCTCAGTGTAAGTATGCTCAGTCTAAATGTTACTAGCCGTATGTTTACAGACAGAACAATTGTAGTATACGCACAAGCATATGTGCAATATAAGGTCATATTAGAACGTATACAAAAATAAATTTTTTAGAAAATAAATGACCAACTCTAAAGAGTACAATCAGTAAAAACCTGCATACTGTTAATTCCTCTTTTCATTGCGCACAAAACCTTTTACACATGTTAAGACTTATTACTGTAAGTGATAAATTAAAATATGGACACCATTGTAAATTTGGCAAATAAGGTCAAAGTTTAAATAAAATAAGAATGGTGGCAGAGAAAGTAAATTGCGAGTCATCTACAACTTAATAAGGATGAAATAACTGAATGTCCAGAAATGAAGTCTGAAATAATAAGATTTTTACTCACCGTAAAATCCATTTCTCTGACTCCATTGGGGGACACTGCGAGACATTGGGGTATAGTAGTGGCTCAGGAGTTCTTGTCACTTTAACGGTTAAATCTTTGGACTCCTCCCCTGCTATGCCCCTCCTCTCCAGAGAGATCCTCAGTTTTGACTAACCAAGGGGTAAATGTATGAACCTCCGGATTCTTCAACTCCGGCGAGTTCAGCGTCTTCAGCGCTTAAATTTAAAGCGGCGCTGCCTTGTAAAGGGAAACTTCCCTTTACAAGGCAGCGCCGCTTTAAATTTAAGCGCTGAAGACGCTGAACTCGCCGGAGTTGAAGAATCCGGAGGTTCATACATTTACCCCCAAGAGTGAACTTAAGGAGGTAACATAACCTAGACAGGTGTTAAATTATAAAGAACCATATTCAAAATTTCCACACACAGAACTATATACAGAGCAAGGGAGGATGCGCAGTGTCCCTGAATGGAGTCAGAAAAATGGATTTTACGGTGAGTAAAAATCTTATTTTCTCTTTCCTGCCATTGGGGAACACTGTGAGACATTGAGGATATACCAAAGCTTCCTCAAGGGTGGGAATGCTCTGGACCAGCTGCACGCATAATCCTGCGACCAAAGCTTGCATCAGCCGATGCAAAGCCTTGAAGTCTATAGAATTTAGTGAATGTGTTGGACGGAAGACCAAGTCGCCGCTCTACACAACTGTTCTGCCGACGCGCCGTGCCTAGCCGCCCAGGAGGCACCTACTGCCCTCGTAGAATGTGCCCTTAAAGACTGCGCTACGGCTAGAAAAGCTGAAACGTAAGCCTCACGAATCATGGACGTAATCCACCAAGCAATTGACTGCTTTGAAGCAGGCCAGCCTCTTTTATTGGCGTCATATAAAACGAAAAGATCTCTGGTCTTTCTGACCTGCGCTGTATGATCTACATAACTCTGTAGAGCTCGCACCACATCCAAGTACTGCATAGACCCTTCTGAAGAGTCTTTCTTTGCCTTAAAAGCAGGGACAACAATTTCCTGATTTAGGTGGAATCTAGAAACCACTTTAGGAACAAAAGATGGCTTGGTACGAAGGACTTCCCTGTCTGCATGACAAATAAGAAAAGGAGGGTTACAGCGAAGTTCCCCAAGCTCAGACACTCTCCGTGCTGAAGCTATAGCCAACAAAAATACCATCTTCCACGTAAGATACCGCAAGTCAATAGACTGTAAAGGTTCAAACGGAGGTTTAGAAAGAGCACGAAGAACCAAATTGAGGTCCCAGGGCTCGACAGGATGACAAAAAGGAGGTTGTATACGCAAAACTCCCTGCAAAAATGTCTCGATATCTGAATATTCAGTAATCTTTTTCTGAAAATAGACAGAAAGGGCGGATATTTGACCCTTGAGGGAACTAAGCCGCAAACCCTTCTGAACACCTTCCTGAAGAAAATCCAGGACACAGGAAATCTTAAATCTTGAAGAATGAAATCCCTTAGACTCACGCCACACAATATGCGTCTTCCACACTCTATAATAAATGGAAGATGACGCAGGCTTTCTGGCCATAATCATGGTGTTTATAACCTCTTGAGAGAAACCCTTAGCTTTAAGTATTAGGGTTTCAATAGCCAGGCTGTCAAAGCCAGCTGACCTAAACCTTGGTAAAGGAATGGACCCTGAACCAGAAGATCTGCCTGCATGGGAAGCCGGAATGGAGGAGCCCCTGCTAATAACAGCAGATCTGAGAACCACGCTCTGCGTGGCCAAAATGGAGCTATTAGAATAGCGGGAACTCTCTCCCTCTTCACCTTCTTTAGCACCCGCGCAATCATTGGAATGGGCGGGAAAATGTACACCATCCGGTACTGCCTAGGGGCCGACATGGCATCTACTATTTCTGCCGCTGGGTCTCGAGCTCTTGCGCCGTAGCGCGGCACCTGATGGTTCAGACTGGACGCCATCAGGTCTATCTCCGGACGGCCCCAATGCTCCACCAGTAGGGAGAATACCTGACTGCTTAGAGCCCATTCCCCGGGATAAAGGGTATGTCTGCTGAGGAAGTCTGCTTCCCAATTCTTCACCCCCGGAATGTGAATGGCTGAAATCTTGGGGACCTGATGTTCTGCCCACGCTAGTATGCTTCTGGCCTCTCGCATGGCAGCCGCGCTGCAAGTGCCCCCCTGATGATTTATGTATGCTACCGTGGTGGCGTTGTCGGACTGAATCTGAAGAGGTTTTCCACTTAGACATTCCTGGGCTCCTATCAGAGTATTGTACACTGCTCTAAGCTCTAGGATGATTATTGGAAGAAGTGATTCCTAAGGGGACCAGAGACCCTGAAGCCTCAGGGTTCCTGTTACTCCCTCCCACCCCAACAGACTGGTGTCTGTTGTGACTAGAGTCCAAGACCATATTTGTAAGGATTGGCCTCTCTCCAAGTTGGATCGGGACGTCCACCAGAAAAGAGATAGACTTGTGGGCGTGGACAGACAAATAGTCTGTTTGTCTAAATTCTCCTGAGACCCTGACCACTTTCTCAAGATCTCTACCTGAAGTGGATGGGAGTGAAACTGAGCAAAAGGAACTGCCTCAAATATCGAGACCATCGTCCCCAGAAGTTTCATGCAACTGAGAACCGAGACTCTCTTTTTCATTAGCATGGCTCTGGTCCTTTTCCACAAAGCTAAGACTTTTTCTGCTGGAAGATAAACTCTCAGAGACTGAGTATCGAAAAGCAGACCCCCAAGAAGCGCCAGGGGCGGATCTAGATAATTGGTGTACCGGGGGCGATTTAGGCCCCGTCCCCTTTCTGCCTTCTGAGGAAGCCGGCGGCTGCACATTATGTGCAGGTCCGTTCTGCAGTGACAGTGTGCTGCCCGAATGCTCTGATTGTGTTTAAAACACAATCAGAACAGCCGGTTGCTATAGGATTAAAACTCAGCACAATAGTTAGAACATACAATCTTGATAACAAGTTGTTGGTTAAGCTGTGAATGTCAGTTTCTTGCATACGCACTGTCATTCTTAATTATAATACACTTTGATACATATACATTCATATTGATTTCTAATACAAATGCCTTATTATATATTGTATCTAGCTGAATAGCTTTGCAAAAACACACTTATTATATTGTTAATTATTAGCTTCAGATATCAAATATCTTTCAACCTTATAATTGCTTTAACAAACTAATATCAAAAACCAAAACGTACTGTACATACAGTACACTTTTATGGTCTATCATACTTGCATATACATGTTCTGTGCTAGCTAATGGCATACTTTTCCAAAAAAAGACTATGCCATGCCAGTCATCACTGTCACTTGACACTTACACATGCCATGTAGCTGGTGCAAAATGATACAGCTGAAAAAAGTGTATGTAAGAGAAACACAGGACAAAAATTGGCCTCATGTACAACGGCACATCCTCGGCTCCCCCTTACTGTACATTGCCTACTTCCACCCGCCTCTTCACATTCCTGCTTTGACCTTCAAGGTGTAGGCAGTCGTAAATGTGTCATTTATGTTCTGACATTGATTGCACGCAATTTCGTTCATTGGCGTTAGGACTATTTCTGAGTATGCACAGAACTATTTCACACAAGATCTGGCCTAGTGTATTAACAACCAATGCTAAGTCGGAGGCTTCTCAAGATATGTCCAGTTCTGCATCAGTAGCATATGTGCCAGGTTTATGTCATGTGCACATGAAATACACATTCTCCCACCCAGGTCATAAGCACAAGAAACTTTTTTAACATTTGTTTTTAGAGGGAAAAACACATTAGCTATTAGGTATGTTTTACATTAAAAAATGTGCTCTCATGTATGAATGAAAGTAACAAAAAATAAGTCCTAAATACGCCCATAAAATCATACACTATATATATCCAGAGTAAATGATGATAATAAACGGAGAAATCACAGTTTTCTACTGAAAACTCATCACAGAATAAGTATCTAGTAGTGGTAGTCTCTGATAGCTGCAATGAAATAATGATCTCCAGGCAGAGTGATATAGAAAGATATTCTTCCTAGCCAGCAAACAAGTGTTCTTTATTCAAGCTGTGGTACTCACAAAGAGAATTCAAAGTAAGCTAAATGCCAGACTGCTGAGCTGCTTTGCCAAGGTACAGAGTCTGACTTCTTTGCATGCTGTGTGTCAAGGTTATGGAGTCTGAAGCCTTTGAATGCTGTTTGCTAAGGCTGTGGAGGCTGAAATCTATGTATGCCATTTGCTATGGTAGTATAATCTAAAGATTTGTATGTTGCTTGCCAGTTGGTGAGCCAGAGTTAAAGCAGAAACCGATAAACTGAAGAATTTCAGAGAGCAGGCTGTGCAGGAGTCCATAATAAACTCTATCACTGATAAAGAAGCATATAAAAGCTGGGGGTTTTAAACTCCAAAGGTCCAAACAGGGAAGAAGTACACCTTAAATCAATGAGACAGGTGTGCAATGATCCCTGGAAACTTTTTGAGGAATTCACTCTTTAGCCTATCAGCATGAAGGTCTTGTGAATGAACCCATTATCTTTCTTAGGGTCTATATCTTTTACAGTGAACAAGGTACTGAGAAAATCTTTGAACCTTTCTGGAATCCAGAAATATATTGACAGTAAATTTAGGAGTACTATCCACTAAGACAGGAGGTGTTGAATGAAGGATTCCTTGTAAAGATCCTTGAGAGATATATACTAATTTCATTGATATATATATATATATATATATATATATATATATATATATATAAATATATATCTCAATGAAATTAGTTGGGAATTTTTAAGGCCCTAGGTAGAGCTAACTTGACTGTAATGGTATTAATCTTCCCAATTTTGCCTAAGAGCACAGCCATGAATGGTACCAAAACATCCTCCAAGAACAACTTCTCCCAACGATCCAAGAACTGGTTGGTGATGAACAATGCTTTTTCCAGCATGATAGAGCACCTTGCCATAAGACAAAAGTGATAACTAAGTGGCTCGGGGATCAAAACATCAAAATTTTGGGTCAATGGCCAGAAAACTCCCCAGACCTTAATCTCATTGAGAAAGTGTGGTCAATTCTCAAGAGACGGGTGGACAAATAAAAACCCACAAATTCTGACAAATTCCAAGCATTGATTAGGCAAGAATGGGTGACCATAGTCAGTGTGTGGCCCTGAAGTTGATTGACTGCATGTCAGGGTGAATTGCAGAAGTCTTCAAAAAGAAGGGTCAACACTGCAAATATTGACTCTTTGTATAAACTTAATGTAATTGTCAATAAAAGCCTTTAACACTTATGAAATGCTTGTAATTTTACTTCAGTATACCATAGCAACATCTGACAAAAAGGTCTAAAAACTTTGTGAAAACCAATATTTGTGTCGTTCTCAAAACTTTTGGCCATGACTGTAGAGTGGATCCTGGTTGAATTGTCTCTTATATACATCTTCTGGTGCATGGAAGGGGTCCATAATAGAAGGTGCAGGCGTCCCAGATGAGTAAAGTTTGTTCTACTATGTATGTCTCAAGGGTCCTATGCTTCCATAGAGTCTTAAGAGGGTAGTTTCTAAGGCAAATAGTTTAAATGACCAAGCTGAAAATAAGGATTGTCAGTGACCTTAATTCCACAGTACCTCAAAGTAAGCAGAGATATAAGGTTCAGCTATGTGAACAGTGATAATACCAATTATTGTAATATATCCTGTGACATCTTAGAAATCCACCTACTAAATGGGACCTGGCTATACTTATACTGATTGACAAGAGAACACCAGATGCCAAGGACTAAACTTTCAAATGTTTATTATAACACATAAAAAGATAAACACAAGTAAAAACATAAATAACCAAAAATAATCACATCATCATGTGTGAGAAAAGAATGCCAAAAAAACAGTGTATTTCTAAGAATAATAAATTGCAACAAACAATTAACAATATTAAAATACTTAAAATCGTCTAGTAATGTTCTTATAAAACCCAAACATAAGTGCACAGGTTGTCCTAATAAATTGTGCTTATAAAAGGACATGTATAATGCACCAAATTGGATGGCAAAGGCATAGCCAGTACAGCTCACCAAATAATTCACCTGAATTATGGCCGATCATTGTAATAGGATAGATGAATATAAAGATGCGGCTCTGTGGCTCAGTTATAATCGTGAAAGGCAGAAGTCTCTGGCATGTGTTCCAGCATAGCTATTGCACAACTTCCAGTGTCTGGTTGCCTGGAGGTGCAGAAAAAGTGGTGGACCCAACGCATTTCATCTCCAAAAAAAGACTTTCTCAAGGGTGAGTTAGTGTGCATGGTGACTCTTAGAGTATGTGTATGTACTGCTGATTTCTGATTGGCTCATAAAAGAGACCAGCCTATTTACCTATCACATCGAGCGGACCAGTCCTAATTAAATCAATCACAATCTTTTGCTGTTTTTAATACTGAAAGGCATCACACCTTAAATATGTAGTTGGTTCCTTATAAACATTATTTAAACAGACCTAATTGAAATGCAATCAATTAATAACCATATATGAACATGTATTTTAAAAAGGGAATGTCAACATATATCATATCATACAATCGGTAAAGTTAAACAGTAAAGGTACATTCAAATATCACATTACTAGGTCTTGGTGAATAATGACATACCTATTCTGATGTATTAATGATGTCTCTGTCTATATAGTAATGGTGAATTCTGCTTAAATCTTAAGTTTATAAGGCATGAGAGCAATCATATAGTAGGCTAGCGAGATATTATTTTTGTATTGAGTATTCATATAATCTAGGTTAAATCTACATACTGCATATTGGTCCAGCCAGAGTGCAAAGGATAAAAAGTGATTTGTATGCTTTGTGATCCAGTCACAAAACAATGTTGATCTGGGATCAGAGGGTTGTTATCTTCTGGGAATTGTATAAAGGGTGGTAATAGGGCAGCCTAGTGAGGTTAAGAGGGTGATTGAGGAATATCTTAAGCCTTACCTGAAGAAGGGGATTTTCAGAGAACACTTGAAAGTTTGTAGACCAGATGAAAGTCTAATCGTGTGAGAGAGGAAATTCCACAGAGTGGGAGTGGCAGAACAGAGTTGCCAAGTTGGGAGATATTTTGAGACAAGTGAGGAGATGTATGTTGGTGCAGCTTTATTGATGGCCTGAAAGAATTTTATATTGGCTTCAGTAAAAAACAGGCAACCAATGTAGAGACTAACAGAAGGCCAAGACCACCATTATTAGTGTCGGAATATAACTTTTTGACGGACTCTAGGATGTTTGCCCGACCAAATAAAGTGAGAGATACTAGACGGCATATCTCTGAGACAGAAGGAGAGAACAAGCACAGGGAGTGTTTGAAAAAGATAGAGTAGTGTGGGCACAAATTCATCTTCACTGCAGCAACTTTTTCCATTCAGGATATAAACAGGGAGTTCCAGGAAGTCAGGTCTCGCTTTAAGGATGCAAATAAAGTAGAAAAATTGGCTGTAAATCGGGTGCTATATTGTTTGGTCAAGTAGATCCCCAAGTATTTCATTTATTGAGGTTGCCACTTAAAGTTGAACACTTTTTGGAGGCTTTTCTGAAGAGCAGGTGGACAGTAAAAGATATAGACTTCAGTTTTATCGGAATTAATCTTAAAATTAGATAGAAGACCATATTCCCAGATTTCAGCCATGAGGATGAGGAGGGATATGTGAGGGTTCATCAAGGTGAGTAGAACTTCATCTGCTTAGAGTTCGAGTTTGGCTGTTAAGCAGCCAGTGGGAACACCTGTGATATTTGGGTTGATGCGAATCTTGGCTGCCAATGGCTCCATTATCAAGGCAAAGGGGATAAGGGGTAGCCATGATGTGTACCAATGCGAATCTGGCGTGAGGGAGAAACACATCCATTTGCAAGAACTGAGGCAGATGGATTAAGATGGATTAAAATAGAGAGAAGCGATACCTTTAACGAAAGGGCCATGTTTACCTGTGCAACGAAGTACCTGTTGCATTAAGGGCCACAAGACTTTGTCAAAAGCCTTGCCGTCATCTAGGGCAACCACCTGAGCAAGGATATTTCAATAGTTAGCCGAATGTATTAAGTCGATGGCCCTCCTTGTATTGTCAACCACTTGGTGGTTGGGTATAAAGCCAACTTGTTCTGGATGAACCAATGGGTGTATACAATGAGCAAGTCTGTTGGCCAAAATTTTGGCAAACAATTTGAGATCTATATTTAAGAGGGCAATGGACCTGTAGCTCGCACATAAGGTAGGATCTCTACCCTCTTTAGGAATCACCACTATATTTGCTCTGGTGGTAGTCCCGTCAAATATTTTGCCTTGAAGGATTGAGTTGAATAGATCAATAAGCATAGGGGAAAGGGCTGGCAGTAGTATCTTATACTAAAGAGTCGTAAAACCATCTGGGCCAGGAGCTGAAGCTTTTCTAAGGGTCTTCACCGTCTGTTTGAGTTCATCCGTGAAGATCTCTGTGTTAAAGAGGTCTAATTAAGATTCAGAGAGGGTCAGGAGATGGCATTGTGAAAGACAGCGTTGAATTCTGCTTTGGAGGTCAATTGGATTGTATGTTGCGGATCTGTTAGATAGATTCATGTCAATACGTTAGTGGGAATTATGTGGGGGAGAGATGAAGGTATAAGCTCGTGCATGTGAGTATAATACTCTCCAGGAATCATGTAAGTCAAATGACTTAAGGAGAGAGGCATGTCTGCGTGACTCTCTGGGAGGAGGAAGGATTTGGAGAGCGGTCTAACTTCTCATCCAAAGTGGTGTTAAAGTGGCCGCTGAGTATGATCTGACCTGCAGCTATCTGATCTAGTTTATAAAAAACCTTTTCAAAAAAGTCACCCTGACCCATGTTTGGTACATAAAATGTGGGAAATGTGACAGACGTTTGCGAGAGTGTACCTGTAATAATTATATATCCCCCCCTGTTCATCTAGGAGCATGGAATCCAGGGTAAAGGGGTTAGTGGTGAATCAAAATGGCAGTTCCATTGGTTTTTCGGTCTGAGGTGGCATAATAGGCTTGTGTGTAGGATCAGTTTGTGAGCCCAGAGTGTGAACGGGTGAAATGAGTTTCTTGCAGAAAACTTATTTGCGCTTTTAGTCTCTTAAAATATTGCAGAGCTAGTGTGTGATTCTGAGGGACATTTAGCCCGTTAACATTCATGGATAGGAGTTTAAGGGTCATTGTGGAAATAAAACACGCGTGCAATAGCTACGTAGGGAGAGAACTCATTTCCCAAATACAAAAGGGAGGAGGGAAGCCAAGGGGGATGTTAGTAAGGGAAAGGAGCAGTTGGAGGGAGGAAGACAGGAGATGGGTATGCTAATCTCGAGTCCTTTGGAAGTTAAGAGACACATCCTGTGTGTCAATGTGTATAGTGGGGGTAGCAGTTGGCAGCAAGCCGGGCCAGGGCTAATATAAAAGAGGGCTCAGAAGAGAGGGATAGAGTTCCTGGGGGTAAACAACGTGAATAAAAATATTGAAAAATATAGGAGCGTTGTGTCGGAATGAGCCATCCGCAGTCTAGGAAGGAGACCAGAAAGAGACCAGGCTCCTCATAGAAGTGGGAGTCCACAGAAGGGTTGACCCGGCACAAACACAAAAGTAATCTATCAGTAACAAAAGCAACATCTCTTTTTAACCTAAGTTATAAGTTAGACATTAACAATCTTAAACTAAACAATTGGCGATAAAGAAACTGGGAAACCGACATAAAACATTAAAAAAGTAGAGGAAGGCCCAAGTCAAGCAAATGGAGAGGTGAGGCCTTGAGTATAGATGAAAGATAAACTCAAAAACATATCAGGCAAACAATCTATCAAACAAAAACAATTACAGTTTCATGAGTTAACATTCACCGGAGGAAGGTCTCTGTAGGTGATGAACATAGGACTGCAGCATCTGTAAAAGAGGGATAAAAGATAGAAAACAGCCAAGATATAGCAAAACATATAAGGCAATAAATCCAAGAGAGCATGACTGGGGCTTTGAAGAAGGAGTTAGGCCGTGGACCAATCAGGAGCTGGCGCCTGCCGTGCATGGGCAGGAGACAACAAAGCAGATTAGGAGGGTACCAGGGGGATACACAGCTTTGTCAGCATGAGGAGGCCTTCTTTAGGAGTTTTAAGTCTGTGTGAGATTATGTCATGAGTCACCAGGAGGTGAAAGGGGAAACCCCAACGATATCAGAAACGATGATTCCTAAGCCCCTTGGTAATATTGATCAAGTTGCAACATTTGTTCAACACAGATGGAGCTAGATCATGGAAAATTTGAAGATTGTGACCAAAGTAAGGAATAACCGGAGTGTTCCGGGTGCAACCAATAAACAGCTCCTTGGCTTTGTAGTAATTAAATCGGACCACCATATTTCTGGGGGGCTGATCAGCTGATAGTTTAAAACATAGAGCACGGTGTGCCCGGCCGAGCTGAAAGTCAGCCACAGGAGAGTCAGGGAGGTATTGGCGAAAGAGACCTTCTAAATATGCAGGGAGAAAATCCGCTTCATCAGACACTAGGATGTTCTTGAATCGAACATTGTTGAGGCGTGAACGATTCTCAATATCTTCAATGTGATCTTGCATTTCAGACATGGATTAGCGGATCTTGGCCAGCTCAGTTTAAACAGTATTTTGATAGGAGCAGACCTCATCCAATTTACATTCCAAAGAATCAGTTTGTGAACCTATGGCTGTAATTTTAGCTTTGAGGTTGTCCATGACTGCTCTCATCTCAGTTTGAATTGTGGTTTGGATGATCTTCATTAACTCCAGCGTGGTGCAAATGACCCCTGATGATTGGGGGACCTCCAGGTCTGAGTCAGGAGATGGGGAGGAGTTCTAAGAGGCGACCTCTGTAGAAGGCTTCTCTTTTCTCAAAAACATAGCAGGCTGAACTAGTTTCTTCTGCCTATGAGGCCTTTTGAAGACTGAGATACAAGAAAAGTTATCTTTAGAACAGATAGATTTTGTAGGTCAAAGTGTCGGGCCCCGGACTCTATTGAGCTTTAGGGGGAGCAACCCAACAGGTATTTTGGCTCTATGTCACAGTAGAGGAGGTGAGCAACAGTGTGGTAAGCCTTCAAAAGTGCAATAGAAACTCTATCTCAGATGAAGAGGCGGTTGAAAAAAAAATGGATAGCAGTACAATGTATGATTAACTTGGGATGTTATGAATACAACAGTTATCTCCTGTGTAGGGAAGAGCTGGTGAAAAAGAGATCAACCTGCAATAATATGAACTGCCCCCAGATGGTATCAAGTATAGTTTTGCTGCGACTGGTATGTAGTAAGAACATTTGGCCACAAGATGTTGCTGAAGAGCAATTAAATCTCGGGAAACTATAAGAGAAGTACAACTCAGCCTTAGCCTGTTCAAGTGATGTGTCTGTGCAGCGTCCGGGGAAGAACCTATCTCAAGCGGGGGATAGACTGCAGCGCTTCACTCAGACACTATGGGCTAATCTGCTACTTCTCACTTTTTTGTTTTAGATTTTTTTTTATTATTATTTTTGCTATTTGTTTGTTTTATTATTTTATTTATTTATTTTTTACAAACTGATGAAGTGCTGGCTGGGCGTAGGTGACAGGGACCTGTCAATTCAGGCAGTAGCTGAAGTCAGGTGAGTCTCCTATGTATCTCAGGAAGACAGCAGAGGAGCAAACAGGCGGGGCACCACCTTCAGCAGGGATCGATCAGCCAGTACACAAGCGCTCCAGATCACAGAGTAGATGCAGCTGAGAAATGTGATTTTGCTAAGCTGACGCCATCTTGTTGCCTTATAGCCATTTTGTACTCTTATAAAGACAGCTTAGATACAGCTAATTTGTAGGAGTTATTCATTGTTTGCAGGATACTATGCCCATGACCTATAAACACCCGAAATAATTGGACGGCCTGGTGGATTGACCGGATTCTTGTGTAGTATTTTGGGGAGAATATATATATATGGTGTTGTGTGGGAGTGTCCCCTTAGAAATTCACTTTCTTCTTTGTTGATCACACCTATATTTTCATATTTGCTCATAAGACCTTCAAATTTCTTCTTAATCATATTAATGGGGTCACTTCTTAGTTTTAAATATGTGGTTTTATCAGCCAACTGCCTAGTGATTTCATTATGATAATCAATTTGATTCAAACCACGACTCCTCCCCCCTTGTCAGCGAGTTTAATGACAAGATTGTGATCATCCCGAAGTTTCTTTAATGCCTGTCTTTCTTTGTATGATAGATTCGAATTAATTTTCTTTGTTTTATTTTCATGCATCTTCCTCAAATCATCGGTCAATCCACCAGGCCGTCCAATCATTTTGGGTGTTAGCAGTATAACAGCGAATTTATCATCTTTCATTGATCATTTTTTACACTATTGAATATAAGTATTCATTTATCTTTAATTTTATTTTGTTTTTATTAGTTATTGTGGAACTAATCAATGTTTGTACATAAATGAAAAAGACGCAAGACTTTATGAGCTATTATCTGTGCTCCTGCATTAGCCCTTCTGGATAATAGCAAGTCATTTACACTCTCCTCTGAGCAGAACCAAATGTTTAACCAATTTTAAGCTGAAGTAACTTCAGCACCAGCACTGACTTTGCCAGATTACGACAAGCCTTTTACCTTGTTTTGTCATGAAGTCAGTACACACGCACAAGGAGTATTGACACAGATACCAGATCACAAGCTAAGGTCACTTGCATACTACTCTGCACAATTAGACCCAGTCATACGAGCAGCACCTACATGTATTAAAGCAGTGGCTGCAGCGGCCATAGTGCTTGGAAAAAGTACAGATATTGTGCTAGGGCACCCAGTAACCCTAATGGTGCCACATGCGGTAACAGAAATTTTAAATGAAGCGCAAACAAAACACCTCTCAGAAGCCAGACTTACCAAATATGAAGTAGCACTGCTAACTCCCTGTAACATTACACTTAAGCGGTGCACAATGTTGAATCCTGCTGCCTTATTGCAGCAAGATTCAAAAGATGGGAGTACCAGCATATATCGGGGTTCCCCTAGGAATTTGGGGGAATCCCAGCTTGAACAGGAAGAAAAAAATGCAAACACAAAATTTTTCTGAATATTATTATGTGGAATCTTTGGTTTTATCTGACATTAAAGATACATCACTACCAGATGCCGACATCACTCTTTTTGTAAATGATTCACACTACTACATAGATGGTGTCCCTCATATGGGTGTGCTGTAACAACACACACAGAAATAGTGATTCAACAGACTCTATCAAGTCAAAACATCACAAGAAGCTGAACTGAAGACCCTGACACTTGCATGCATATATGCAAGAGGACAAAGAGTAAACATTTACACTGATTCAAGTTATGTGTTTGTAAGTGTGCATGATTATGGCCCTACATAGAAAAGTTGGGACTTTATGGGTTCAGCATGCAAAACAGCTGCCTCCAAACTGTCAGTGATGAAGGTGAAGGAACACACAGAGACACTACCCCCGAAGCTAAGGGAAATAGACTGGTAGACCAGGCCCACGAGAAGCCACCATAGTACCCAAACGGGAGACTATTTGCATGGTGACCCCCTGACCCCAAGCTTGACCATACCACACTCCAACTTATGCAGAGACAAGCAACAGAGAATGAGAAAAAGACTTGGGCGAAAAATGGAGCACTATAAGTGCAAGCAGAGTGGTGTAAAGGTCAGCATTTGTGTCTGTCAAAAGCACTTTATCCCATTATGGCCAATATAGCACACAGGAAAGTGCATCTGGGGAAAGATGTTTGTACTCACTAACAGGTTATGGATAGCACCAGGGTTTGTCCATGCAGCACAGACGTTAGTGGCAGCCTAATCTGTGCATAGAATAACCCGGATAAGTCTGTCCCAACTCCACGGAAAAGCACATCCCAGACACAGTATCCCTATAAGAGGATACAGATAGACTTTATACAACTTCCCAAATGCTCGGACTTTGAGAATGTGCTAGTCTGTGTCGACTTCTTTAGCCACTGGCTGAAAGCATGGCTGTATAGGAAAGCAAATGCTAAAGCAGTAGCCAAGATAATTACAAGTGATATGGGGTACTAGAGGTCATTGAAAGTGACAGAGGGAACACTTTACGAGGCAAGGATTCCAGGAACTGTTAAAAAACATGGGAATCATATCTGCCCTTCACACCCCTTACAGACCCCAAAGTTTGGGATGTGTGGAGAGCAGAAAATAATGTGATACTTCCGGCTGTGGAGGAGGATGGACGTGCCGCGCGAGCTCTCCCTGGGGTCTTACACCTGGCTCCTTAATCCCGCGACCGCCCGGCGCCTCTCCGTTGTCATTCCCTCCTCCACCCGCCTCACTTACCTCCACTCACTCCTACCTCCAGCCTGCTCCAGCCCGGTTGGCGATCCTCAGAACGGCTGCCTCCCGCGGTGCCTCCAAATCGAGCCCCCAGCTCCGGCCCGCTGCTCCCTCCTGGCTCACTGTCCGGCTCCAGCCCAGCTGCTTCCACCACTCCTTCCTGGATCTTGGGTTTTGCTGCCTTGCCTCTCGTCCTGACTCCCGGCCGCCGCCACCACTTCCACCCACTCTAGGCCGCGTCTTGGGCCTACCTCTCAGCTGCTTCCTGTTTCCTGCTATCTACGACCAAGCTCCGATCAAGCTTCCTGCCGCCTGCCCCTGGCTCCTGATGCATCTCTGGTGCCCGCAATCTCCTGCTAGCTTCCCTGCTGCTACCACCTCAGCCTCCTGTTACCGCCTGGCCTGCTCTCCTTGTCCAGACCCCGTGTGGCCTGCCTGTCGCTGACCGTCTTACACGCGCTCCTCCCTGACTTGGATCTCTCCTTTCTGCTTGGTGCACCCCTGACCCGTCCATTCACCCACCGCTGCTCCTGTGGACTGATCTCCGAACCGTTTTGCCTGGATCCTCCTGCTCCTGAACGCTGGTCTTTCACGAACTACTCCTGGACCCTCCTGCTCCTGAACGCTGGTCCCCTTGAACTGCTCCTGTGAATACCTGGAACTCTCCTGAACTCTGCCGGTACCTGCAGCCCTCACTGCCTTTTCTTGTGTTCCATTCCACTATACCATCTATCCATATATTTAATTTATCTATTTATTTTATTTATTTATTTATTTTATTTATAATCTATTTATCTTATTTATTCCACCTCTTATTTTATTTTATTGTTCCCCACTGCACACGGTCTTCATTGATCGTGACTTCATTCATTTCACCATACCACCATACTGTTTAATTTAATCTATTTATTTTATTTACTCCACCTTTATTGTATTGTTCCCCACTGTACATTGTCTACATTGCTTAGATCGTGATTTCATTCTCCTCCACTTTACATTGTTTTATTGCTTTGCCACTGCTCTCCCTTTACATTGTCTACATTGGTCACACTGCTTTGTCCCTGCCTCTAATTTGCTCTGTTCCACCTCGGCTCCCTACCACCACCCTCCCGGCTGTGCTCCTCCCTCCCACCTCCCCGGCCGTTCTCTTACTCTCCTACCTTTCATCATGCCGCCTCGCTTCTTTCCTATACCCATCCTCTCCCCCTGCCCCCACCAAGGGCCCAAATCTCTCAGTACCATCTCTCACCCCCCCCTCGCTCCGCTAACCCTGACAATCTGATCCATATTTCCCCTTCTCCATTTCTCCCTTTTTCGTGTGCCCTCTGGAACTCCAGGTCTGTCCGTAACAAACTGTCCTCCATTCATGACCTCTTCATCTCTAACTCTCTTAATCTTCTTGCCTTAACCGAAACCTGGCTCACTTCTTCTGACACTGCCTCCCCTGCCGCTCTCTCCTATGGTCCTATGGCGGCCTCTCTTTCACCCACTCCACCAGGCCAGACGACGTCCTATCCCCTAACTGCACCTTACGGGTCATACCCACTTTAACTTCCCTCTCCTTCTCCTCCTTTGAAATCCACTCCATTCGGCTCTTCTCCCCCATCCACCTCCGCATCTCCGTCATCTACCATCCCCCTGGCCCTACCTCTCTTTTTCTTGACAACTTCGCCGCCTGGCTCCCCCACTATCTTTCCTCTGACCTGCCCTCCATCATACTGGGTGACTTTAACATCCCTATTGACAACCGTTCTGACCCCGCCACCATCAAACTTCTCACTCTTTCCTCCTCCCTTGGCCTCACTCAGTGGACCTCCTCCCCCACCCACTGTCTTGGTCACTCCCTTGACCTCGTCTTCTCTCACCTCTCTGACCACCATCTCCTCTCCTTCACTCTATCCTCCACCCCTGCTCCCACCCCGCCTATAGCCACCCCCACCAGGCGCAACCTTGACGCCATCGACCGCATCTCCTTCTCTTCCTCTCTGGATACTCTCCTATCACCCCTTCTCTCTCTGGCCTGCCCTGAACAGGAGTCCTCTCTCTACAACCTATCTCTCGCTACTGCCCTGGACACCGTTGCCCCGGCCTCTTCTATCCACCGTCGTCGCCTTATTCCCCAACCATGGCACTCCAAAATCACCCGCTCCCTCCAAAAGTGCTCTCGCACAGCTGAACGCCTCTGGAGGAAATCTCGCTCCCTGGCTGACTTCCTTCACTTCAAATTCATCCTCTCCTATTTCTGCTCTGCCCTGTCCCTCGCTAAACAATCCTTCTTTAAGTCCCTTATCTCTTCTCAGTCCTCTAATCCCCGCCGCCTCTTTGCCACATTCAACTCACTCCTCTCCCCCCCTCCCACTGTCCCACCCTCCCTCTCTGCCTCTGACTTTGCCTCCTTTTTCTCTACCAAAATTGAAGCCATCAGACGGAACATCTCCTCCTCCCACTGCCCTCCCGCCCCCCTCACCACGTCACCTCCCGCCATTAACCAGCTGTGGTTATCCTTCATCCCCACTTCAGGTGAAGAAGTTCGCTCCCTTATTCTTTCCTCTTCACCCTCTACCTGTCCTCTGGATCCCATCCCCTCCCACCTCCTTCGCTCTCTCTCTCCGACTGCCTGCTCTTACCTCGCTCACCTCTTCAACCTATCACTCTCCTCTGGCGTTGTCCCATCCTCATTCAAACACGCTCTTATCTCCCCTATCCTCAAGAAACCCAATCTTGACCTCACCTCTCTTCCTAACTACCGCCCTATCTCTCTTCTCCCTTATGCCTCCAAATTACTTGAGCGGATTGTCTGCAGCCGCCTCACCAGACACCTCTCTGACAACTCCCTCCTTGACCCTCTCCAATCCGGCTACCGCCCCCTCCAGTCCACCGAAACAGCCCTGGCTAAAGTTACTAATGATCTCCTATCAGCCAAATCCAAGGGTCACTACTCCATACTCATCCTCCTCGACCTTTCCGCGGCCTTCGACACCGTGGACCACCCCCTCCTGCTGCATACTCTTCTCTCTCTCTGCCTCTCTGGCTCTGTTCATGCCTGGTTCACCTCATACCTTGCTAACCGCTCCTTCTCTGTATCCACGTCTGGTTCTTCCTCCACCCCCTCCCCTCTCCCTGTTGGAGTCCCTCAGGGCTCTGTTCTTGGCCCTTTACTCTTTTCGCTCTATACTTCCTCCCTTGTAGCTCTCATCTCTTCGTTCGGTCTTCAGTATCACCTATATGCTGACGATATTCAACTCTACTTCTCTTCTCCTGATCTTTCCTCCTCCCTCCTCTCTCGTGTAACTGACTGCCTCTCAGCCATCTCCTCCTGGATGTCTTCACGCTTTCTTAAAATTAACATCTCCAAAACTGAACTCATTGTCTTTACCCCACCCAGACGCCCTTCCCACTATGACCTCTCTATAACTGTTAACAACTCCACTATCTCCTCTGTCACCCAACTCCGCTGCCTAGGAGTCACTCTTGACTCCTCTCTCTCTTTTGCCCCCCACATTCAATCCCTTGCCCAAGCCTGTCGCTTCCAACTCCGTAACATTGCCCGCATCCATCCTTTCCTCTCTCAAGATGCCACCAAAACTGTCATTCATGCTCTCATCATCTCCCGCCTCGACTACTGCAATCTCCTTCTTACTGGCCTCCCCTGCTCCCACCTCGCCCCCCTCCGCTCTATACTTAATGCGGCTGCGAGACTCATCTTCCTCACACGCCGCTCCTCCTCTGCCTCCCCTCTCTGTCTTGCCTTACACTGGCTCCCCTTCCCCTACAGAATCCTTTTCAAACTCCTCACCACCACCTACAAGGCTCTCTCCCAGTCTACTGCCCCTTATATCTCTAACCTCCTCTCCATCCACACTCCCGCCCACTCCCTGCGCTCAGCCAATGATCGCCGCCTCTCCTCCACTCTGATTACTTCTTCCCACTCTAGAATACAAGATGTCTCCCGAGCTGCCCCCCTTCGCTGGAACGACCTCCCTCGCTCCATCTGTCTCTCACCCAATCTGTGCTCCTTCAAGCGGGCACTTAAAACTCACCTGTTCCTTAAGGCCTACCAACCATCCACTTAACCTCTCACCTCTTCTGTTTCTCACTGGCTCCTTTTTCTCTCCCCTTTGCTTCACTGGCTCCCTCTTGTGCCTGATTTTGTCTACCCTCCCTTAGGATGTAAGCTCGTATGAGCAGGGCCCCTCTCCCCTCCTGTCTCCAGACCTGTTCTTCCACTTCGTCTTTACAGTATTTGCCTGCCTGGAGTTTCTGAAGTTCTGGTACTTTGTGTTTTTGTTCTGTATTGTTTTACCCTGTATAGTCTACTGTTTGTACCATGTATGGCGCTGTGGATACCTTGTGGCGCCTAACAAATAAACGATAATAATAATAATAATGTGCAGAAATTAATGGCTGAAAAAGGACTGCCATGGATCTCATGTTTACCTATGGCCCTGCACTGAGTAAGAAACACTCCTAGGAAAGACACAGGTTTACCACCAAATGAGATTCTCTTTGGCACAGTACACAGAACAAGCTCTTATTTTCCATAGCAACTACAGCATGTACATGGTGATTTGTTGAACTATGTAGCTTTATTATAGAAACAACTAACTAAAATACATGGTCAAGTGATCTCTTCCATTCCATTCCTTAATTTTGATGCAGGTACCCATAAACTGCAGCGGACAGGGTGATTGTGAAAAAGCACGTCAGGAAGAGTCTTGAATCCAGATACGAGAGCCCTTTCCAGGTATTATTGATAACTCCCATAGCAGTGGAAGTACAGGAAAATGACACCTGAATACACGCATCCCACTCCAAGAACTTCAGACAAGTGGAGTCTGAGTAAAATGTATTTTACAAGTTATTTAAAGGTCCAAGGGACACCAGAGAGTGGTGTACATTGAAATTAGCAGGAGGAATATTGATTACACGTTATTATCTTTTGCTGTAGATGTGTACTAGTCTAGAAAGGAAAGCTAGGTCTGGAAGAACAAGACTCAGGCCAATAGTATAGTAGAGATCATTATACATAATGAGAAAAATCCAAATAAAGAAAAGAGCAACCCATGAATGTAGGCGTTTACACCCAATACAGAAATGTATTTGTGAGTATTGTGGCCCAACACATTATTACATTTACACAAGACAGTAGGTTAATATTGGACAGCTTAATAGAGGTAGTAGGGACCCTTTTTGCTGGTTTTGTCTTGAACTTCCGATTTTCTGGGTGGAATGCACAGGCGCCTGTGCGTTTCACTTCTGTGTGTGTCTCCGTGTGCCCCTCTTTCGCTCTGTTGCTTTCTTCTCTTGGAGGGGTGGACTCGGGTTGTGATCTTGGCATGGAGGCTATGCAGGGCTCTGTGGGTAGGTGTGTGAGGTTTTCTCCAGTATATACCAACACGTTTCATCCTTGGACTTCGTCAGGGGTATGGCTGTGGTGCTAGTTTACTTGCTTTATGTATCCTGGATTTTACTGTGTTGTCCAATCACCTTGAGGTATGGGAGTGTTGTGGGAGTGGATTTTGGGATAGGGGCGGGAATTGTGAGATGAGGGTGGGAGATTTATCTGTGATACTGTTCATATGAGAGGTTTTGGTTTATAATAAAGGGGGTACTGTTTTCTTTGTTGGATGATTGTTAATAATTATTATTAATTTTAATATGCTTATTGGATTTATACAGGGCTGTTTTGTGTGCACGTTATCGGCTGGGGATAGTGTGATTGGGTTAAAAATGATTTATATATATATATATATATATATATATATATATATATATATATATATCATACTTACCTACTTTCTTCAGCTCTCTTCCGGGAGCCAGCCAGTGGAGGGGGGCGTGAGGGGGCGGGGCGGTCAAAATCGCGTCATTTCGGCCCCGCCCCCTGTGACGTCATGACGCAAATTGCGTCATTTGACAGCGGGGGGCGGGGCTAAACGCCGCGATTCATCGGGAATCGCGGCGTTTGGGATCTAATTCTGCCCACTTCACTAGGAAGTGGGCACTTCCTAGTGAAGTGGGCAGAATTCGGGAGATTGCCACACTCGCCCGGGAGTCCGGGAGACTCTCGCAAAATGCGGGAGTCTCCCGGACATTCCGGGAGAGTTGGCAAGTATGATATATATATGTAACTGACGAGGATAGGAATACTAGTCTGTGTAGTCAAATAATTTTGATTATTTGGTGATCAAAATTAAGATTGCACTTCCCCACACCAATGTTATAAATTTGTTGAGCCTTCTAACCAGAGCCCTGGCAGTTGCCACATGCAACTGTCTCTTCTGGTTCTAATATGGGATCGCACAGCTCCAATTTTTAGCCTAGGCTGTGAGAAGAAGCCCCATGAAAAAAGACTACATGTAGCAGCCCACGGAAATCAACCAGTTAGTAAAATTTAGGTGACAGGTGATAGTGTAGCTTTTAAATAGTAATTAAATAAACTATTGCAAAATATTGCATTTCAAACTAGAAAAAATATTATATTTCAAATTAGAGAATGATAGAAACACAAAAGGTAATTTGCTAAATGCAAAATATGCGGATGAACATCAGATTTAGTTCTACACAAATGAGCTTATTAGTCAGAGCACATAGGTTCACACCCACATTTCACTTTTGAAAGATTGCATATCCACATGAAAAGGCACATGGTAGAAAGTGCAGAAATCTTACTTCAAAGTTCAAAGTTCTACCTTCTTCCAATTAATATTCACTAATTGAAGCTCTTATATTTTATTTGACTACATGTAAGTACCTGTAAAAACTGCAGTACTTTGGAAGGAGAAAAACGCTATGTGGCCATCCGCTAATCACAATTTTCCCCCAAATCCTCGTTGATTTTACTTTTCGCAGCTTTACCTTTACAATGAAATCAAATGTATCAGTGCTGCTTTCAATTTTTTCACATACTGGTAAATCCATCTGTACTACTGATTTTTTTAGACATTTACATAATACACCAAAGGCTTCATATACCAAAAAAGCCTGAAGTATGTCAAATATCAGACATGATGAGCAGGCAAATGATAAAAAGAAAGTCACTCACAATAATAAGAGAGACTGTAAAAGAAAGAGAATAGAGAAAATGTCATGCCAAGACTACAAAGAGATTTATCAGGAAGAATATGCTCATTATTTCAGTTACATATCTTAATGTATCTTTTTACAGCATTCCATAGTTAAAATATATCCTTACAACATTTAAAGACCAAGGAAAACCCTGCTATTTGATATTAACATATGGTACTGTGTCTATTTTCAAAGAACAAACCCTGATATTCCTATTTATTTTGAAAGACAAGGAAAATATAAGAGTTAATATATATGCTGTATATTGTAATAAGATTGTACTATTATCGTAGATGTGAAAGGTGCTCCATTGCACCATACAGTGGGGAAAACAGTACATACATAAAACAAAGACATACACGGTAGACAAAATAAATGCAGACATGAAAACATTAGAGAGCTTACATTCTAAGAGGAAGTGGGCACAGCTGAAACAAAAGGAACAAATGTGGCTCATAGTGGAGATTGGGACAGTTGTAAGGGTGCATTAGTATGAATAGTGTTATCAGGGATAAGGTCACCTTTACAAAAGAGATTTTCAAAGAACGTCTAAAGATTTGAAGTCTGATTGAGCATGCAAGGGAATTCCATAAGTGGGGAGGAGCACGGGAGAAGTCTTGTAGGTGCGAATGAGAAGTGGTAAGGCGCAAGTCAGATGTAGTTTTAAGAGGGCAAGAAGAAGAGTATTTTGATATGAGATTTAAGATGTAAACACGGGTAGTGTTGTTGAGGGCTTTGTATGTAAGAATGAGTACTTTGAATTTGATTCTGGAGGACACAGGAAGCCAGTGTAGAGATTTGCAAAGTGCTGCAGTAGATGTGGAGCGGTGAGAGAGGAAGATCAGTCTTGCAGCAACATTTAGGATGGATTGAAGTGTGCGTATATGGGTGTTAGGAATGCCAGATAGCAGGAGGTTGCAATAGTCAAGACAGAAGATGATGAGTGAATGGATAAGAATTGAGTAAGAAAAGGAAGTATTCTGGCAATGTTTTTAAGGTGGAGTCGACAGAACTGGAAGAGAGTCTGGATGTGAGGAATAAAGCATAGGGAATAAGAGTCAAGTGTGACACCAAGGCAGGGCCAAACTGGTCATCTGGCAATTCTGGCTTTTGCCAGAAGGGCCGATAGCTAGATGGGCTGGTCCAGCCATCCGCATACTATCCTGTCACTCTGATTGGTGGGCGCTTTTTCGATTTCCGTGGCAAGGAGGAGCAGTTTTAGAAGCACAGTTTCTTTTCTGGGCAGTGATGCAGACTAAATATCAGCAGCCAGCAGGTAACTTATTTAATAGTACTCTACTAATATTGCTGTTATCGGAATGTATTCACAAAGGGGGTGTCTGTGTGTTGGTGAAACACAATCATTATGGTGCACCTGTTTTTTAGTAGAGGATGTGATAATTGATATTTTTCAAGCAAATTGCACTATATGTGTTTTTTCTTTTTCATACACTTTCAATAGGAGTGAAGGAGATTGAAGTCTGATATAGCACCAAAAGAAGACTGTATAGATTACACGCAGACTCTGAAAAATACTTTATTTGTATTAATCTTCGAGATTTGTCATATTTTTTCACATTTTTTATTTTATATCCTTTTATGTTTCAACTGGGAAATCAATATTTTATATCTTACATTTTTTAGCTACATTTGTTTTTCGAGAATGGTGGCACTCGTTTTGGATATTTGGGCAGTATTCTTTGCTGACCACTGGAAGAGGTATATTTTCCTATTATTTGCTACCCTGTTTGTCTGTCTGCTTTAGACAATCGCCTCAACCTATTTTTATATTCCCATTAGGTATAATGCAAGCAAGGTGGATGACGTGCATTTAAGTGCTGTGTGTGGAGCGAATATCGTTTGTAAATTATAAACGGTTATCAATGTTAATATTTACTTCATCCTGTATAGAGCTGGAGGAAAATGTAACTGATTTCAGAGCAGCAAATCATTTTGGCAAAATTCAAGAGTCTTATGGTTTGAAAAAAAAATCACTTTGCAAATGTTATGCTAAGAAAGGGATTGAAATTAGAACATTTTAATAAAGTCAAAATAAAAATAATTAAAAGAATTATGTATAGACAACTTTTTATTTTAGCAACTCTCCACTCTTGAACAAATAATATAAGAATCGTGAACCTGTTCACAAACCATAAATCAGCGCCCCCTCTGGAGCAGACTGTAAGGGCAGCGCCCCCTCTGGAGCAGACTGTAAGGGCAGCGCCCCCACTGGAGCTGAAGACTTGGGAGTTGAGGCAGCAGCTGAAGACTCGGCAGTAGAGGCAGCGGACTCAGGACCGGACACAGCGCACACAGGACTGGACGCAGCGGCAGGAGACTAAGGACCGGACACAGTGGCAGGAGACTAAGGACCGGACACAGCGGCAGGAGACTCAGGAGCGGACACAGCGGCAGGAGACTCAGTGCTGGTGGTAGCTGGAAATGGCACCACAGGACAGGCGGCAACTGGATCTGGCACGGCAAGAAAGGCGGCAACTGGAACTGGCACCGCAGGACAGGCGGCAACCGGAACTGGCACCGCAGGACAGGCGGCAACTGGCAGTTTTTGGCCCTATCACAGGGAACGGATTAGGTTGAAGTAAAGAAACAGAAGGTGATGTGCAGAACAATCCATGGTCTGGAGAGGAGCACACTGAAGGCTGTTCCATAGGATGCTGTGGTCTGCAGAGTGGACAGTCTTGTAAGAAATGTTCGCCACTGGCACAGTAGAGGCATAGTTTACCAATCCTTCTGCGCCATCATTCCTCCTGGGTGAGATGGGGATGCAGGTAGCTTGGACGTTCAGAATCCCTAATGGTAGGGACCGCTGACACTACCATAGATGCAGCACCAATGTTGGAAAAAGTTCTGGGAGGAATCTCTGCTTTCCACATGCTTTCATTAGAGGAGTTTGTTGCTTTAGAATCAGAATTAGTGTTGAAAAAACTTAACACAGAAGCAGGAAGGTTTTTAAGCAGTTCTTGGAGTAAAGAAGATACCCGTATGATTTGATAACGGAGCTGAATAATGTCCATCTGCAGTATTTGGTATTTGTAGTTGTGGATTAAGTGACATGGTTTCAATAGCCAAACACAGAGTACAATACAAAAATACTATGAATCCCGGGACTAAGCAGAGGGTGTGTAATCAGCAGGCCTAGATTATATGGCAGTTCATCATGTTATGATTCCTAGTAAACTCAGGAAGCGGCCACGGAAGTATAATACAAATGTCTTTATTCCCGCAAAATATATAAGCAAAGATTCAGTTCAAGGAACATGCAGGTTTTCATAAACAGGTATAACTCCCAACATAAATAGGAACAGGTATGGCAGGAAGTGCACAGAAATAACAGGTTCCACACAATGCAAATATAGTTTGAATGCAGGGATGAGAATGGAAAGTTACCCAATTCCAGGATGCAAAAGTCTGTCCAGGGAAGCAAACAGAGTCCAGGCAAAGTACAGGGTCACAAGCAAACTTGCATAGTCCGGTAATCAGGCCGAGGTCTAGGGCAACGAGAGGTCAAGCAGTATCCAGTATTCCAGCAAGGATCAGGGTCATGAGCAGACAAGCATAAACTGTAAACAGGCCAAGGTCACAACGGGAGATCAAGTATCAGCAGAACCAAACTGGAACAGGGGGGACACAAGCAGCAGTCAGGTATTTGAAGCAGTGAGACAGGTGCAGTTGTAATTAGGCATAATACAAGGAGGTTAACTCCTTCAGGCATGTAGAAGAGTTCAGGAACAGAACAGCAGCACCTTTGGTGGTATGAGGTACTGCTGCTAGATACAAAGAACAGGAAGAGTCATAACAGTAAGTAGATAATTGATCACTTTTGTGAGAGCAGTTTCAGTGAATTGTTGGGGGCAGAAGCCTGATTGCAGAGAGTCGAGAATCGAATGAGAGGAGAGAAAGTGAGACAGGTGTTTGTACACTAATCGCTCAAGTAGTTTGGAGGCAAAGGGGGGAGAGAAATAGGGTGGTATTTGGGGAGAGAGAGGCTGGATTGAGAGATAGTATCTTTAGAATTGGTGAATTGAGTGCATGTTTAAAGGAGGGTGGAAATGTGCCAGTAGAGAGAGACAGGTTGAAGAGGTGAGATAGAGGTGGGCATGCAGTAGAGGAGAGGGAGCGGAGAAGTTGGGAGGGAATAGGGTCGAGGGGACAGGTTGTAAAGTGAGAGGATGAGAGGAGAAAGGACTTCATCTTCAGTTACTGGAGAGAATGAATTCAGGGTGGATTTGGGAGTGTAGGTAAAGGAGGGTGGAGTGAGTGTAATTTGGCATGAGGAAATATTGTCGAATGGTGCCGATTTTGTCTTTGAAATAGGTAGCAAAATCAGGGGCTGTGAGGGAGGGGAGGAGGTGCAGGTGGGCAGAGAAATGAGTTGAAGGTGGCAATATGTGATGTGGGTTAGAAGACTGGGTGGATATTAGTGATTTGAAGAATGTTTGTTTGCCAATTGAAAGGGCAATGCTGTAAGCTGAAAATATGAATTTATAGTGGAGGAAATCAGGATAGGAACGAGATTTCCTCCAGTGGCGCTCTGCAGTGTGGGATCACTTTTGTAGGTAGCGGGCCTGTTTTGTGTGCCATGTTTGAGGTTTTGATCGTCAGAGACTATATGTAGTAGCTGGAGCTGCACTGTCTAGGACTGAAGTGAATGTTTTGTTATAGAAAGAAACAGCCTGATCAGGACAGGACAATGCAGTCAATGGAGAAAATATTTGTTTTAGTGAAAATAAGAAGTGGATTGGGTTAAGAGTACCTAGGTTCTGTTGTGTACCTGTGGATTTGGGTACTGGGGGGACATGAGGCAAGGTGAGGCTGAAGGAAAGGAGGTTGTGGTCGGAGAGTAGGAAGGCTAAATTGGAGATACTAGAGATGGAGCAGTAGCGGGAGAAGATAAGGTTAAGGGAGTATCCATCACAGTGCGTGGGAGATGAGGTCCATTGGGAGAGACTAAAGGAGGTAAGTGAAAGAAGTTTAGTGGCAGAAGGGACAGTGGGATTATCAATGAAAATGTTGAAATTGCCTAGTATGAGAGTAGGCAGGGCAAAGGATCGGAAAAAGTGTGCTAGGTTGCAAAGTTGTCAAGGAATTTGGAAACTGGACCGGGGGGGCTACAAATGACAGCAACAAGAAGGAGAATAAATTAGACAGATATAGTGGAAATCAAATGAAGAGAAAGGGACGGAGGGTTCAGAGGGTATGGCTTGGATGGTGCAGCTTGGAGAAAGTAGAATGCCTACTCCACCACCTTGTCTGTTTCAGGGTCTGGGAGTGTGGCTGAGGAAGAATCCCCCATAGGAGAGAGCTGCAGGGGATGTAGTGTCAGAGGAGGTCAGCCAAGTTTCTGTAATGGCAAAGAGATTGAGGGATTTAGAAATTAATAGATCATGTATGGATGTAAGTTACAAACAGATCTGGCATCACATAGTGCACATGAGAAGGGAAGAGATGGTAGTGGAGATATGTGGATAAGGTTTGCAGAATTAGAAGAACGGGATGGACGGGAAGGTTTGTGGTGGAGCGAGGAGTGTGAGCATATAATGGGGATTGTATGGGGAATAGGGTTAGGTGAAATGTCACCAGCAGCCATGAGAAAGAGCACGGTGAGAAAGAGGACATGCGAGGAGGATTTGTGGTTTATATCTGTTTATGTAGGTTGGTGAGTGTGGTAGGTACAGACAACAGCATCCTTGAGAAAGTCTCTTTGCAGATGTAACGCATTGAATCAATAGAAATCAACATTGAACACATCCCCCTTGCCGGCTACTGTTTACTTCTACATTTGCGTTCCAGGTGAGTTGCAACAGCACCTAAGAATGCTGACATCAGGGATCATCAGCTCCGGACAAGAAGAAACGACTCTGCTTCATCGGCAGCATTAGAGGAAGACACCACAGGGAAAGCGTTAAGGTAAGACTGAGGTTTATACATTTAATTGCTCCCACAATTACATGCCTGCCAGCGAGTTTTTTCATCCAATCCATTTTATCAGAAAAGAGCTATAACCCACTGAGCAATCTGTGTCATCATTCCATTGTTTGTGCTGTTTCTCTATTTCCAGTGTATGGTTTGTCAAGGTACCATTTTGATTTTGATTTTTTCTGGGATTTATTTTATTTTATTTAATTCATTTCATTTTATTTCTTTTTGTTCATATAATATTCACATTATTACATGGTCCAATCTGATATCTTCACCCTCTATTGCATCCAATGTAACTCAGTGAAGTTGCTAATATCTGTGCTTCTTATTTATATCTGTACCATGCATTTCCAAGCGAACATCTTTTTGCAAAACATCCTGCACTTCTCAATGTGCAAAACTTTATGCAAATACCTTGCATTTTCCAAACTGCTCATCTTTCTGCAAGAATTCTGCATTCCTCAAGAGTGCTCATACCTCAGAAAGAACTTTGCATCATCTAGGGCTAATTCTGCAGTGCTCTGGGCTTTTGATAGTATCATCAGTATCATCAGCATTGTACCGGTGGTACAATGTAGAATGGTTTGTAAAAAAAACATTGTACCGCTGGTACACCCGACGCGTCCTTAAATTACCACCTTAATACCAGGAAGGAGAGTGTCGCTCTCTATAGTGATGTCATTTTGGCCAGACGGCCTGTTCATGCGCCGCATTTCTGTCAAGTCTCTTTTACAAGCTGTCGGGGGAAAACACTATTGGTAAGCCCTCCATCGGCCATCTCATGTAGGGCAAATTGCAGTCGGGGTATATGTAGTCGGTGAAGACTACCCCCGCACAGATGTAAGGAAGTGTAGCAAGTAGCAGGAGCTGAGCAAGCAGAATACTTAAGCACATGTCTGATCCAGGAAGAGCCTAATATAGGCCTAAACAGGAAACAGGATCCAAGATGGTTTCTCCTTGATGCCATTCTGGCCATCTTGGATAAGGGCATCTCTAAAGTCAAGTTACAAAAACATTGAGATTTTTAGTGGTCAGAGGTGCAAATATCAGAGTAACTCCTTACAGTATTCACCCCTTTCAATAACGTCCTCTGGGCGGTGCTTTGCTGGGTTTCTTTGGGAATCTTTAATGTAATGCATGCGACAATTGAGGTGCATGAACATTCTCTTCTGGTTCCCATGAATTGTCTTATGGACCATATCCCTGACATTGTATCAAATATTGAAGTTTATTTCTAAATATTTGTGAATCTAATATCTTCTCTACTAGAAATTCTTCAGGTTCATCAATTTGAACAGGATTCGGAGGAGGCAAGGTGCAACCAGGAGAAGGACAGGATGAACCTTCATAGATCCTGGGAGTTCAAGTTGAAAGGCAGATAAACTGACTTGTGCCAAAATCTTAAACGGACCTATATATTATGGTCCTAGTTTAGAAGTAGGCACGCTTACTTTTAGATTTCGTGTGGAAAGCCAAACATCATCTCCAATGTTTAAAAATGGTGCAGCTTTACGATGCCTGTCTGCAGTTCTCTTAAAACTGTCTTCAGCATGTTCTAATGTCTCTCTTAATACTTCAAGATTATTTTGTAGTGACTCTAATCTGGATGCAACAGCAGGAATTGAAGAATCCTGTGGAAAATTGGGTAGTAGGTTTGAATGATACCCCAAATTGGCATAAAAAGGACTTTGTCTTGTGGATGAGTGTTGTGAGTTGTTGTATGAAATCTCTGCCATAGGCAGAAGATTAATCCAGTCATCTTGCAGATGGCAAATGTAGCACTGTACGTATTGTTCCAGTGTCTGCTTGGTGCCTTCTGTCTGTCCATTGGATTGGGGATGGAAGGCAGTTTATTTAATATTAATATTAAGAGCACTACAAAACTGCTTCCAAAAACGTGAAGTAAATTGCACTCCTCGGTCGGAAACTACATCATCAGGAACTCCATGTAGATGAAAAACTTGCCTGATTAGTAATTCTGCTTCTTTTGTAGAAGGAAGTCCACAACAGGGCACAAAGTGAGCCATCTTTGTGAGTCGATCTACAACCACCAGAATTGAAGTCATACCCTTGGACAAGGGTAAATCCACAGTAAAATTTATGGATATTGAACCTCATGGACGAGAAAGGTTATAAAAGTCCAAGTGGAGCAGTGCATGGAGTCTTAAATTGGGCACAAGTAGTGCAGGATCATATAAATTTGTTAACATCCTTCTTATAATTTGGCCACCAAAAGTAACAAGATAATAATTCCTCAGTCTTACAACCTTGTGGCTTGCTAGTCTAGAGTTATAAACAAATTTAAGTACTTTTAATTGTGCTGCTGCTGGTACATACAAGTGGTGTTCATGCTTTCATATGTTAAGTGCAAATCTAAAGGAGGATTAAAAAGGATTGGATCCGTACTGTAACCCTCCTTGATATCAGACCACAGCTCCCCAGTTACAATAGCACCCAGGAAATTTGACTTAGAGAGGATGGTCTCTTCTGGTTCCACCTGTTTTGAGTCTTCCATGTATGCTCTGGATAGAGTATTATCTTTCCCATTCTGGGATCCAGGTATATAAGTGATAATAAAGTCGAAATGATTAAGGTATAAACTCCATCTGGCTTGTTGAGGAGAAAATCTCTTTGCAGATCGAACAAACTCTAGATTCCAGTGGTCAGTAAGCACGGCAATTAGATGTGCAGCACCTTCAAACAAATGTCTACATTCGTTAAATGCAGCAACATTGGCTAATAGTTCTTTATTCCCTATGTCATAATTCTTTTTTGAAGCAGTCATTTGAAGAGAGTAAAAAGCACATGGATGTAGTAACATCTTCTCTCCTATTTTCTGTGACAAAATTGCCCCTACTGCTGAATCTGAAGCATCTGCCTCAATGATAAAAGGAAGTTCTGGGTTGGGATATATTAATATGGGATCTGTCGTAAACTTTGTTTTAAGCAAAGAGTAAGCTCTTTCAGCTTCTGGAAACCAAAGCTTTCTTAGTTAGTTGAGTGATTGGTGTCACGATCTTGGAGAAGTCTTTAATGAAATATCTATAGCAATTGGCGAATCCTATGAAACTTTGTACCTCTTTAACATTTCTTGGGGCTGGCCATCTACTATAGCCTTGACTTTGCTAGGGTCCATTTCCAAAGCTTGAGGTGAGATGGCATAGCCTAAGAAATGAATATGTGTTTGGTGGAATTCACATGTTTCCAACTTGATGTAAAAATGGTGTCTGCGAAGACATTCTAGTACAGTTCGAACCTGTATAAGAATGCTCCTCTTGGGAATTTGAGAAAATTAGTATGCCATCGAGATAGATAACAACAAATTGGTCAATTAAATTTTTTAAAAACGTCTTCATGAAATGTTAGAATGTAGCAGGGGCATTGCAAAGTCCAAAGGGCATAACCAAATGTTCAAAATGGCCATATTTACTTCGAAAAGCAGTCTTCCATTCATCACCAGATCGTATGTGAATTAAATTATATGCTCCTCGTAGATATAATTTGGTGAAAATGTTTTCTGAGCGAATCCTCTCCAGTAATTTTGAAATAAGTAGGAGCAGGTAACAGTTCTTGATTGTCACTTTATTCAATGCTTTATGCTCTATAATCGATACATACTCGTAATGAATCATCCTTATTTTTCACAAAAACTATAGGTCCACCTGCTGGAGACGTGGAAGGACGAATAAAACCCTTTCCTAAAATTTCATATATATAATCCTTAAGGACCTTTAACTTCGGTTCGGCTAATGGATAAATGCGTCCAAAGAGTATGGCAACCCCAGGTAGCAAGTCAACCGGGCAATCATACTGCCTGTGAGGTGGTAATTTATCAGCATTCTTTTTATTGCAGACATCAGACAAGTCTTTATATTGCGGAGATAGCTGGTCCAATACATGAGGAGGGGAATTATTTAACTCGCTCACCTCTTCAACAGAGGTTTAAGGCTTAGTCTCGGGAGCATGAATTTCTTGTGAATATGAAAGAATCTTTGATTCCCAATTAATGGATGAATTATTTTCAGTCAATCAAGGAATTCCCAAAATAATAGGGAACTGGGGAGAAAAAATCAATAAGAAAGTCAAAGTCTCATGGTGATTTGGCTCAATTACAAGGTCCAGTCTCATGAATAACTGGACGGGAGGTCAAGGGTGAGCCCCTCACGGTCTCCATTAACACAGGTATCTGTTTTTCTCTGAACTCAATCTTGTTTCTCTTAGCAAACATAATGTCCATAAAATTGCCATTCGCACCAGAGTCCACTATTGCTCTACTGGAAATCCAATGTGCACCGATCTAAAATTAAATAGGAATTGAGAAATGCGAGTTATTATTCCCCTTATTCTTCTCAGTTGATGCTTAGGAGGAGAGACAAGGAATGATTGCATTTAAATGCTGAAAAATATCGGAATTCACAGACTCCTGATCTGAAGAGTCTGCGTCTGCTATGGCCTCAGAATTCCAAGTAGTCCCAAGGACCCATCTTCGAAAATCTGCAGTATATTCCAGAACTGAGCGTTCCCCTAATGTAATTACAATAATGTTTTTTCAGCTGTATCTTTTCGGTTCGGATCATCAAAGGTTTGTTTCATTACTTTGAGGAAGTCATCAAATTTCTCTAATATTGGACTAGAAGTCTCAATATAGGGAGAAGCCCATGAAAGGTCAGTGTCCTTAAATAGCAAAATCATACACCAGACCTTTGATTTATCAGACTGGAAATGGGACTCATATAGTTGGAAATGCAACTGGCATTGAGTGATAAATCCGTAAAACTTTTGTGGGTCTCTTCCAAACCAAGCTGGTGGAAGGGGGGAGAGCAGCAGGTGATGGCGATGTTACAGGCACTTGTGGTGACCTGTTCTCCAACTCTGCGATATGTTCTTCATGTTGAGAGAGTCTAATTAGAAATTCCTCGAAACCACTACGCGCGTCACGAGTCTTTTGTGGGACAGCTTGAATTTCTTGCTTAACTTGTGATTCGAGAGCCAAAAAACTGTCCTTCAGGAATTTCAGCTCGGTCTGGTATTCAATTAGCATGGTGATTAAACTTTCTGCTCGTCGTGTAATAGGTATATCTTCGGCGGGATCAATTTTAAGACTTGAGTATCCTGTAACGATACTGGTACCAATAGCCGAGTAGATATCCAGCAAGTAGTCAGACGTTTGCCGGTTCGGTACACAAGAGGGTAGTCAGACTTTTGCCGGGTCAGTAAACAAGCGGGTAGTCAGACGTTTGCTGGGTCGGTACACAAGCAGCTAGTCAAAGATGCAAGGAAGTATAGCAAGTAGCCTTGTCCTCATCAACATTCTCACCTGTGTTAACAAGAGAATCATTGACCTGATGTCAGCTGGTCCATTTGAGGCAGGGCTGAAATGCAGTGGAAATGTTGTTTTGGGGATAAAGTTCATTGTCATGGCAAAGAGGGACTTTGAAATTAATTGCAATTCATCTGATGACTCTTCATGACATTCTGGAATACATGCAAATTGCCATCATAAAAAGTGAGGCAGCAGACTTTGTGATAAATAATATTTGTGTCATTCTCAAAACTTTTGGCCATGAATGTATGTTAAGCTGACCAACTAACCCGAATGTCTTCCCTTTCTGGACGGTCCTTCTCTATATATAAACATGATCATTGCTATGCTTTTTATTTGGGTTGAGGCTTATCTACACACAACTTGCTAGGGGACTTGTCTTTAAAAACTGTGTACATGAAACCATTGCCTACCTTTTTTTCCCCTGCCATGGCACTACTAGACACTGGTTAAGCTGTTTGCTTTTATAATTATTTTTAAGCTAGGGCACTGAGCAGACACAGAGAAAGTGAGTTAATTCTGTGCTGCAGAACAGGCAGACATTGCACAGGCAGCAGATTAATTCTAACATTTGATTGTTTCAATAGATCCTGCTCAGCACTGCTTATTATAAAATTGTTTGTCTGCCATAGACAGTATAATGGGCAAGTGGAAAGAACCAATCAGTAATACATGTGCAATCGAAGTGGAGACTGTATAGAAGGTCATTCATCTTAATTTTCCCAACCTTTGCGCTATTTTGTAATCTGAAAATGCATAAAGTAATCGAAGAACATTGGTTGATTTTTAATAATTTACAGCACAGGTTAATGAATTTGAATAATTTCTACATTGCCCTTTTTGTGTCAGCAAGCAGTCATTTTATTATAATTAGTATACACAAATAAGCTTGTTAATATGCATAAAAATGCCCAGTGGAGAAGAGATTGTTTTCAATTAGCCAAATGTAATAATTACATGTGGTACTTGATCTGTTAATATTTATGAAAAAAATGGTTTTATTAATTGTATCAGGGCAGCTGTGCAGTACTGATTTTATACAATTCCAGGTCCAGCAGCCTGTTTACATTAATAGAGGTGTAGACACAGAGAAAAATCCCCCAGCACACGGCTATAGCCAGCAAAGGAGTTGTCATTTCTACTTGTACATAAAAATGGAAAAGTCTCAGTTGCACACATTTGCAAATGAATCTTTAAGCCATCCGCCACTCCACAGCGCTTTTGCTAATAGGTGGTCCTAACTCTAAACAGTGAAATTCCAATATATTTGGGCCATACATATATGTGTTTTTAAAAAGTGCAGTTGACAAAGGTCCCACAAAGTTTAATATTTATATCCCCTAGACAGCCTAAACAACTGTGCAAAAGAATATTCCAAACAGTGTACCAAATTCGGAGCCTCCGAAAGCATAGTATCCCCCTGCCATAATGGCGAGGAAGCCCTGATTAGGCTGCACTGGCCTGCATTTCCTAGTGTGATGTGCCACTAGGCCCACCTTCCCCCCTCCTACATAGGAGGATCCACCCATTATATGAAACTAATATATCCTTTAACTAAACAGTGTGTGTGTGGGATAACAATATTCCATGTAAGTAAAAGTTCACTGGACCACTGTAGGTCCCAGGATCGGCAGGTTTATCCAAAGTAGCACTAATATTACAAGGCCAAGAATAGTCAATGTCTGCATAGCCATGCTGGGACCTAGAAGATCCCTGAAGCAAAGTAATGCACAATTAAATGTGTCATTTTGAACCTTAGCAAAATCATGTCACAAAGTAAGGGATGAATATATGTGTCTGAAATTGTAAACCTAAGTAAATTACTGCCTACTTTTTGTGGTTGTGGGTAGGCCCATTGTAGTCATCATAAAGCACTGTTTTCCCACCTGCCATTTGCCCGATAGCAAATGTGTGTATGTATATTAGAGATGGGCGGGCTCGGTTTCCTGAGAACCGAACCCAACCGAACTTTGGGTATCCGAGTACCGAATCGGAATCCATATCGAGGCCAAACTTCATCGTGACGTCGTCGGATCTCGGGGCTCGGTTCTCGCAATACTTGAAGATCATAAATACACGCCTCCACAGCAATCCATCGCCATTTGACAGAGGGAGTAGTCACAGGCTGATTAGAGCAGGGACAGAGAATACAATATTCTGATTCTAATTGTGCTAACAAAAATCGCTAGAGAAGAGAGGAGGATAGAGGGGGTTTTTTTTTTCAATATGTGGCACTCAAAGTGCTTTTTGGGTGTTCCCTATTATTTTTCCTAAATATTTCTGGCTGTCTAAATTACTATCTGTCAGCAGTATCTACCAAATAATTTTTAGCACTTCCCAGTGCCGGGACCCAGCATCCTCCTCTCTCACGCAGCTTGACTGCGTGAGAGAGGAGGATGCTGGGTCCCGGCACCGCGCGGATTGGTGACTTTATGTTTTGTTTTGTTTTTTTCTGGTTTTCTAGCGGCACCCCTGAGACAGCGCACGCGGCGCACACTTTGCTAGCTTAGACTTCTCTTACCTGCCTCGTTATTGCTGGAAGCTTTACACCTGCTTCTGGCCTATATAAGACTGCCTGTCCCAAGCAACCTTTGCCAGATCATCAGGTCACTCAATCTGATGGGAAGCAATCCTTTGACTTCTGGTTATTCATTGCTGTTGTGTGTTCCTTGCTGCTGTATATTGGATTTCCTTCATCTCTGCATTCCTGTTCCACTACTCGTGGTAAATTCTATGATCTACACCTGTCATCCAATCGGCCTGCATTACTGACTATTGTTACCTGTTCCACAATCCGTGGTAAGCTGCTATTCATCGCTGCTGTGTGTTCCTTGCTGCTGTATATTGGATTTCCTTCATCTCTGCATACCTGTTCCACAATCTGTGGTAAGCTGCTGTTCATTGTTGCTGTGTGTTAATCGATGCTATATATTTGATTTCCTTCATTTCTGTGCACCAGGTCCACTTACCTGTGGTAATTGCTATGAGCAATGCCCGCTATCTACTCTGCCTGCGTCGCTGACTACTGCTGTTCTGTTCCACATCTCTGTGGTAAGCTGTGGCTCATCGTTGCTGTATATATCTGGACTTTGCTGATCTCCACGCACCAGTTCCACTTACCTGTGCTAACCGCTATGAGCAACGCCCGCTATCTACTCTGCTGCACCGCTGACTATTGCTGTTCCGTTCCACATCCCTGTGATAAGCTGAGGATCATCGTTGCTGCATACCTGGATTTCTCTACCTGTTCATCTTCAGTATACTTCACTGAACTTGTTTTATGTTCCACTCCCTAGTTGTACTTGTTGTGACTTTGATCATTATGTACACGGTCTGTACTATTGAACATTGCTGACAGTGATTACTCTTTGCATATCTTCATGGCCATCATTTGTATCTTAAACCGGTATTATCTGTGTTGCTAATAAACCACTTCATTCACTTACCCTTTCTCAGTGGTCCTACCTTGGGAACCCTGACAGTATGATCTGGCCATAAAACCGAGCCTACTGCTGCACACTTTCTTCCCTTGTGTAGAGGATTCCCAGGGTATTGGCTTGCTCCATATCCAACATTCTAAGACCATGACTACTATTTCCTCAGAAAATCACCTGTTCCAGATGCTTCAAGAGGATATTCTCCAACTACGTACTCAAATCTCGCAAGTATTCTCTTTGCTGAACAAAGTGCTTAAGCAACTTCCAGATTCCATCCCTAATACATCCTGCTCGAGTACCTGCTTTTGTCTTGAAAAAATTTTTCCAAGGGAAAAACTAGCTACTACTGTACACCCTTCTGTGTCTACATCTGGCTAGAAGGAGTGTGATTGTGATGCTAACAATCCTACCATAGATTCGCAGTTAATCGAGAATCCTGCAGCAAATTCCAGGTTCTCAGGTGCTCCACGCACCCACCTGACTGAGGAGGAGCGATGGCACAGGAGGACCAACAAGCTAAGTCTTTACTGTGCCAGTGATGTACATTTTTTACAGGACTGTCCACTCCACAGACCTAAACCATTTACAGTACCATCTTCTGCTTACTGAACTCCTCCTTCTGAATTTGTTGGCGCTCCACTTTCCGCTTCTTCATTGCAACCAGTTCTGCTCCCTGGAATGAGGCCAAATTCACCAGTCCACTCCAAGGTGCCATCCTCAGTCTCCAGCACCCAGCTGCTAGCTTCTGTCTCCAGTGCAGAGTCTCCAGTCACGGCCTCCAGTGCTGAATCTCTAGCTACTGTCTCCATTCCTAAAGCATTGTCTGCTTTCGTGGGGGGCCTGTTCCCCCAGTCCGTTACAGAGGGGGTGCTGCCCTTGCAGTCCATTCCAGAGGGGGCGCTGCCCTTACAGTCAGCTCCAGAGGGGACGCTGCCCTTACAGCCAGTTTCAGAGAGGGCGCTGTCCCTCCAGTCCAATCCTGAGTTGCCTGCCCAAGCGGTTCAGTCCGAGTTGCCAGTCCATGCAGTTTGGTCAGAGTTGCCAGTCCATGCGGTTCAGCCCGAGTTGCCAGTCCATGCGGTTCAGCCCGAGTTGCCAGTCCATGTGGCTGAGCCCGAGTTGCCAGTCCATGTGGTTCAGCCGGAGTTGCTACTCCATATGGTTACCACTTGGCGCTGTCTGCTCTGGGGCATCTCACAGTGCTGTCTGCTCTGAGGCATCTCACAGTGCTGTCTGCTCTGAGGCATCTCACAGTGCTGTCTGCTCTGAGGCATCTCACAGTGCTGTCTGCTCTGAGGCATCTCACAGTGCTTTCTGCTCTGAGGCATCTCAGTGCTGTCTGCTCTGAGGCATCTCACAGTGCTGTCTGCTCTGAGGCATCTCACAGTGCTGTCTGCTCTGAGGCATCTCACAGTGCTGTCTGCTCTGAGGCATCTCACAGTGCTGTCTGCTCTGAGGCTTCTCACAGTGTTGCTTCTTCCATGCCTGGTGCCCAGTCCAGGCCTCCTTGCAAGCCTTGTGCCCAGTCCGGGCCTCCTTGCAAGTCTGGTGCTCAGACTGGGCCTCCTGCCAAGGCTAGTGCCCATCCCGAGCCTCCTGCCAAGTCTGGTGCCCATCCTGAGCCTCCTGCCAAGTCTGGTGCCCATCCCGAGCCTCCTGCCAAGTCTGGTGCCCACCCCAAACCTCCTGCCAAGTCTGGTGCCCATCCCAAGCCCCCTGTCAAATCTTCTAATCAGTCCGGGCCTCCCTCCAAGCCTGGTGCCCAGTCTGGACGTCCCTCCAAGCCTGGTGCCCAGTCCGGGCGTCCCTCCAAGCCTGGTGCCCAGTCTGGGCATCACTCCAAGCCTGGTGCCCAGTCCGGGCCTCCTGCCAAGTCTTCTGCCCAATCCGGGCCTCCTACCAAGTCTTCTGCCCAATCCGGGCCTGCTGCCAAGTTATCCACCCAGTCCCGGTCGGGGTCGTCTTTTGCCAAGGGTGTCCTACCCGAGTCCCCAGGGACATATATTCAACCTGAGATGACCAAGACTTCCAACCATGTACCTTCAATGGGGATATTCAGCAATTTCATGTCTTATTAAATTTTGTATATCCTATTTTCACTCTGTATCCGACCTCCTCGTTACCCAACAAAAGCAAGTGCTTTACATGTTAGCCAACTGTACAGGGGAAGTTCTGGAATTGAAACCCAAGATCCCATCCTGTCTGATTTGCAGCTTTTTACTCATGCAGTGATCGAAGAATTTGCACCAGCACTTGCCAATTTCACTCCCAGTGCTTCATCTATGCCACGTTTTTTATCTTCAGCTACTCCAACTTTGAGATTCTCTTTTTCTTCGCTCCATAAAAAGTAAGGTAAAAAGAAGAGACGGTGACTTTGGGATCCCTGCATTCCTTGGACATGGTTTCTGTACCATCTCTGCCCATGGATGAGGATTTTCTTACTACATGCCCAATTCTGGACTATGTGACTTTTGTGACCATTCCTGGTAAATTGGGTGTCTGGAATCTACCCTTTAAGGAGGGAGTACTGTCACGACTTGCATCCTGCAGCTCCTGTCTGCAGGTACTTTGTTGGACCTTTTGCATATATTATATTCAGACACAGACAATTGGTTTGTTAGATATTAATTTGAAATGACCATATCCAGTTATCTGACTTCGACAGCTCTATGGGCCCAATTCATTAAAGAGGGCAAAGCCAGAAAAGGAGTACATTTTCCCCATGTGCAAAACCATGTTACAATGCAAGGGGTGCAAATTAGTGTATTATTTTGTACATTAGGAAAATATTGGCTGCTTTTTCATATAGCACAAAATACTTGCTTTATTTATTTTTACACTGATATTTAAAGTTGATTTAGGGCATGCCTTACCCCAACTATAAATCTGTCCCCTCATTTTAAATTTACCTCCCCTTGCAAAATGGTTTTGCCAAGGTGCAAAGTTACTCCTTTTTTTGCTTTACTTTTCTTTTTGAATCAAGCCCTTTATGTTGGATCTAATTCTAAGGGGCAGATTCAGATTACAGTTACTATAGTGATAGATGCACATTATTACCGTTACTACTGTAATTTCAACACTGATTTTTGCTAGCAGCTCTGCGAAAAAAATTGCTTTCAAATTACTAATAGCAATTGTTATTATAAGAATAATTAAGAATGTGTGTCTGCAGAAGAAGATTTGTATTGTAGTCCCAAGATTAGTACTTATTGTTACTAAGCAGAAAAAAATCAAGTGGGTAGTAGTAGCAGAATCTATAATAATTAGTGAAAGGAAGAAGAGCGCAAACAACAAGAATAAACACATATGTGTGCAAAAGATGAGGGGAGGAGTAGTCCTGGAAGAGCTATGCAGTTCAAGGCCAGATCTGTAGTTCGGGCAGGGACACAGTACTGATGATTAGCCATGTGTATGTAGCAGGTTACTTACATTTGCAGACACTGACCAGTCCTGGAAACTTGGTGGACACTTAAAATACGGATCAGTGACCTGGATGGGTCCCTAGTGGTTCTTCTCAGTATGTTCTAAAGTAGAAGTATTCACAAATACAGTAGAAGTATTCACAAATACTGGCACCTGGAACAGCGGAAACAGATCAGGATACAATTGCTATGATTTCAGACTCCCTCTGGCATTCTAAACTAGTCCTAGACTCCCTCTAGATCACTGGTCTGGACCTAGACTTCTTCCGCACCTCTGAACTGGACCTGGACTGGATGTGGACTCCAACTCTGACACACTCCACACTCATACTTCATGGATTGTACTAGGGAGAAACATACTAGAGTAAATGTCTGGGAATGGCAGATCCCTCTGTGATTCTGGCAGCGCTCTCTAGTACCCTGACAACTCTCCCTGTTAGATTGGCAGCTCTTTTTTTGGCAAGACTGGTGTATTTCTCTACAGTGTCGGACTGGGGCATGAAGGGCCCACCGGGGGACTGCAACGCTAGGGGCCCACCAGAGGGGGTGTGGCCAGCCATCATAGAAGCGAGAGCAGACACTAGAGGGGGAGTGGTCAGCCCACAAAGGACAGCTAGCACCATAGTGTTGTATATAAAGAATGTAGTGTGTATATAAAAAATACACAGTCTTGACCTGCCCCTTAGATTGGGCAGAACAGTCACCAAAAATCGGGATTGTCCCACTAGACCAGGCTTGGCTAACCTGTGGCACTCCAGGTGTTGTGAAACTACAAGCCCCAGCATGCTATGCCAATATATAGCAGCCTATTGCTGGAAGAGTATGCTGGGACTTGTAGTTTCACAACACCTGGAGTGCCACAGGTTAGCCAAGACTGCACTAGACAGACTGTCCTACCTGTTCTTGTCACTTCTACCACCTGTGGCTGCTGGTTTCTTTATTTGCGGCTTGTCTGGATCCAGGAATGTTGGCGGCCCTATTTGGAAAAAATAATGGGTACATTTAGAAAATTTCAACCAGCCCTGGCGTTAAATCAATAGGACCCACAATTAATACTTTTCCACCACCTACCACACAAACATTACTTTGCCACAAGCCCGCTGTGCCATCAGACACACACTAGTTCCCCTTAATCACCATGCAGTGCCTCCTTATGATCACACTGTGCCCACCATGCTGCTTTTGCTCCCCCCCATCTCCTGGCCCCCTTTCATCACCCTGTGCCATGCTGACCTGGCCCCCCTTCACACTCTGCCATGTTGCTTTTGCCCCTCTTCACACTGTGCATGCTGCTTTGGCACTCTGCCATGGTAGTTCACATGCTCTTATGCCTCATCTCTCATGGCCTTATTGCACCTCTCTCTCATGCCCTTATTGACCCTCATCTTACATGCCCTTATTGCCCCTCATCTTACATGCCCTTATTGCACCTCTCTCTCATGCCCTTATTGACCCTCATCTTACATGCCCTTACTGCCCCTCATCTTACATGCCTTAATTGCCCCTCATCTTACATGCCCTTATTGCACCTCTCTCATGCCCTTATTGACCCTATTCTTACATGCCCTTATTGCCCCTCATCTTACATGCACTTATTGACCCTTATCTTACATGCCCTTATTGCCCCTCTCTCATGCCCTTACAGCCCCTCATCTCTCATGTCCCTCTCCCCCAAAATGACAGGCTGCTCGCTGCTGCAACGCTGCGCGCTTTACTAACCTTATCATCAATGGCTCCTGCATTCTTCGTGTAGTTCCTCTGGGCGGCAGGACGTCTCCAACATGGGCGGGTCTTCTTCCAAGATGAGTCATGTGACTCATCTACCAATGACTGTCTGCATGGCGCATGTGCAGAGAGCCACAGTCGCGTCTGTGCTCTATGCACTGCAAAGACAGTGCAGTGCTGTCAGTGTCACCTGACCTGCCTGTCAACCGAAGAACGGACCCGGGCGGGGGCGTGGCTAACCAGCGTCGGGGCCTACCGGAGGATCACCCGGTTTCCCGGCAGGCCAGTCCGACGCTGTTTCTCTATAAGGCTGGCAGCTATTTCTAAAGGATTTAAAGCCTGCGCACCACCTTCAGTCTTACTGTAACAGTGTTGCCATCTCCAACAATGATACTACAGTATCCTCCTCCACAGTACTCATTCTCCCAGAGCCAGTTGGCTTGGCTACAAAGATTCCCTCCTTTCATCAGCTCCACTTAGTAAGGCTACAGTCCTGGCAATACCATATCTCATTTCTCCAGCCACACTTCCACACTTCTTCTTCTCTAATGCTAATATCCCTAACTTTGAGGATATATTGTACCAGACTTGGATATCTGATAGCTGTGAGCGTATTGGAGAATAAGAGATTCAGAGTCCAATTTTCAAAAGGACAGTGTATCATGCAAAATGGTAGAGGGACTGTGGTCGCCTCGGTAACCTGTCTCTAGCAATTATATGTCCTGGACAGGGAAACGTGTTGTGCAATGGCTGCCTCTCATGAGGAATCTTCCACGGAGCTATGGCATACAAAAGTTACTGGATGGCATGGTGACGGGAATAACTGTGAGAAATAATGAAATGCCAATGTGTGAAAGTTCCATAATAGGGAAACAGACATGCTGGCTATTCCCGAAAACAGCGAGTAGAGCTGAGCAGCAGTTGGCATTACTGTAGTTCATACAGATGTGTGCAGGCCAATAGAGGTGGAGTCATTCAATGGCTTCACATATTTTGTCAAGTACAAAAATTTGGCAGAAACTAAAACAGGTTTCAAGATAAAAGTCCTCAGATAATGGAGGAGAGTATAGAAACAAGGATGTAACAGCATTTTTAAAGAAGCATGTCATCAAGCATCAATTGACCATTGTCTAAACTCCTTAGCAAAATGGCATCAGTGTGAGGGCCAACAGGACAAATGTTGAGAGAGCGCAAACAATGCTCCATGATGCAGCTTTAAATAAACAATAATGGGCGGAGGCAGTAAATATCGCTCTTCACCTAAAGCATCGGGCTCCAATTGTGGCGGTGGAATTGTGCGGGAAAACAGCAGAAGAGGCCTGGTTTAAGGTAAAGCCAAATGTCAAACTTAAAGGTTCTTCGGATGAAAAACATTTGTGCATGAAGAGAATACAAACTTGATTCAAAGTCTCTTTCATGTATCATATAGTATTGTAATAAGAGCAAGGGCTATTGACTATGTGACATCGAGGGTAGAAAACTTATCAAAGCCTGAGACATAGTTTTTCTTGAAACAGAGTCTAAAGTCCAAACAATAAAATTGCAGGAAGCAAAAGACAGTCATGATTGGAGTGAGTGGAGATCTGCGATTGATAAAGAGCTGATGGCTTTAAAGGACAATACCACAAGGATTATTGTAGATGAATCAGTCAGTACACCTGTAGACACGAGTACAAAAATCAGTAAAGTTATGTGTCCAACTACTAAAGCAGAGATATATGAAATTAAAAGAATTCATGATCAAAGTGCTGTTGCGACATTAATGTATGCAGTTATTGGCAGACGCCTGGATATTATGCATACTATAAGACGTGTCAGCCAGTTTACAAAAGTTCCAGGGAAGCTACATTGGATTACTGTTAAGCGCAGACTGAGACAACTGAAAGGGACTGAACCAGCAAAATTAAGTTTCTCAGGGAATGAAAACGCATACTTAAGGCAATCTGTGTTGCTTACTGGGGATCCGATGAGGATGACACTTGGTCCTATAAAGGGTATATGTTTATGATGGCAGACACAGCTATCAGCTGGCCAAGCAGGAAACAGCCCACTTTAGCCTTAACTACCACTGAGACGGAATATATGGCCCTAGCAAAAGAGAGCTTATTAATTCAAAAGATCTTGCATGAGTTAGGATGAGTAAACTATAATGATATGGTCAAGATTGCTTGTCACAACAAGGTTGCAATCAAATCATACCAAAGCAATAAGCACCCTGGACGATCCTAGCAAAGAGCAATCCAACCCCATTTCATTGCAAGTGGATAAACTCTTGCAGACATTCTGACTAAGGGACTTGCATCACCTAGTCTAAGGGTCATATTTACTAAACTGCGGGTTTGAAAAAGTGGAGATGTTGTCTATAGCAACCAATCAGATTCTAACTGTCATTTTGTAGAATGTACAAAACAAATGATAACTAGAATCTGATTGGTTGCTATAGGCAACATCACCAGTTTTTGAAACCCGCAGTTTAGCAAATATACTCCAAAATGGTTTTTTTGCATAAATGTGTTCAGAATATGTTTAAAATGTCATTGCATGTCACAATGTGTATTTTAGTGTCCCAGCCAAAAGTAGCCAACTATGGGAACGTCCCGGGAGCAGTTGCCCCCTGACCCCCAGCCAAACCTGCCCCTGCATGTGTGGGTACTTTAATTGTTGCATACATAGATATTCAAATGACAAATATGAACGACAAATATTCTCTTTCAGCACTGCGGTATTGGTGGCATAGAAATAAATGATGACGATGATAGTCTGAATGTACTCAGAACTGTATAAAACAACTTCTCTTTCACTATACCCATGTTCAGCCTTACCCTCAATTAAGTCACTCCCATTATTTAGTATAGCCATGATAACAGTCTAAAATTTTGCAATGAGGTGCTGAAAGTACCACACTATGCCTTCCGGTCTCATTGTTATAGCCCTGAGACTTTTTTTAGGATTACACCACTGGAGGTATTTATTAAAAGAGATAATACACACTAATGTAATGCACCCTTAGGTATGCCTAGTCTTACTCGGACTAAAGTCCCTCCAGTCTTAGGTGTCACTGTCTGCAGCAGCAGCCGAAGTACCCATTTATTGGTTTGTTTTGGATTACATTTATATTTTGTTATATGGGGGGAATTCAATTATGAATAATGCGGAGCTAATTGTATTAGTGGTAATATGGTAATTTTAACATGGATTTTTGCTCGCGGCCCCGATCACTGCGATCAAAAATCAGTGTTAAAATTACCATACTAACGATAATACTGTACACTTTATCGTGATAATGATAATAGTGCACAGGCTGTGTTATGCCTAGATTAACGCAGCCAAATTGAATTGGCCCCTATATGTGCTATTACATTTTGTTTAAGAAAAACAGAAATTTACTAACCTTTATTGATACCTTTTCATGAGAGGATATTGTGAAGTGCAACATAAGGATTATTGTGCAATATCACATATGACAGGTCTGTTAGCACTTTAACTTGTTCTCTCACAAGTAGCAATATGTTGCGTTCAAGAGATAAGAGGTGAAGATAAAAACATTGGCAGTCAGATTACTTGAAAAGACGTTGTTTCCAAAACATGAACTGTCAGGTGGGACTTTCATAACCTTGTCTAATGCCCCCAGAGTTTTAAGTCAGCTAGCCAAGCAAACAATCCTTTCATATTTATTTCATGAGGGACTGAGTGCTCCAGTCAGTTTACAGACTTAAATCGACATTTCAACATTTAAATGAGAAGAAGATGAACTTAAAAGGGCCATCTGGGAAATTAAAGATTCACAATTTGTCTTAAATATCGTTATGGATCACAGATTTTAAATTGTGTAAGAAGACAAAATTTATGTAATTCAGCGATGTCTCTGAATCCTATTAAAAGATGAGTTGTTCTATATTTTTAAAGGAGTAATGATTTTTTTTAAGATACAAAAGGTTTATAAAAAGAAGCCTTGCCTATTGTGTAGATAAGACCTTTTGTGTGATTTATGTGACTGAAAAAAGGAATTTATTTTGGCTGACTTTCATTCATTGTATTATAGTAAGTTAAATTATGATGGAAATGCAAGATGTATTGAGGAGTTGAGGGAATTAAAAGTGTCTTGTAAAAGGGAATATGATCATTTAGACTTGACCTTGACATCCTAAAATGTCCGGTGCAAAGGTTTATATAAGGAATTAAAATGTGTACATTTATATTTTTACTTATGAAAGAATAGACCAGAATTTTGGCATTATGCACAGACTGATTTAGACTTAATATAGCACATGACATTGTGGCATGAAAAACACATGGCAAACTCCTATCCATCCTCTCTGATAGTCTCTAGGCCTCTTCCAACTGTCATCCAAAAGGTATCATTTAAATCTGTCTAACTTTTTAGAAAACTCTTTGACAAGTAGGCATAAGTTTGCAGATTAAAACAATGTTACAAATAATGAAGCAGAGCATAGTTATTGTAGTTCCAATGTACCAAGCCAAGGTCACCTTTCAAGAAGTTATTGCATGGTTGACAATATGATACTAAGAAAATTCATAACATACTGGTTAAAATCTGATAGGTAATTAGTTGCTGAGAAACATCACCTTTCATATAAGAAATTCAGCCCTGTGTTATATGAGGTTATAGTGTTAACTAATGTACAAACCACTTCTTAAAGAAAAAGCAGTAGAAATTAAAGCAATCTAACATATGCATTAAAGCAAAAATATAAAAGAGCATTTTCATTATTTTAACAAATAGCTAATGACTGTACCAGTTTTCTTTTTTTGTGAGCACATTGGAATAAATATTTTTTTTATTTAAGTGTAATATACAGGGAAACATAAGCAGTAATAAAAAAAACACTTTTTGAGATTTTGCCAAAGGCTATGCGCATGAAACAGGTCAGCCCAATTAACTTATCATGAAATAGAATTAATTGGGTTTTCTGTGTAGATATATAACAAATGTGTCCTTTAATAAAATTATTAATATTGGAAAGAAACACGTTTCAATTTATTTAGTTAGTTTTATTTTTTTATTATTTTTTATTTATTACATTTATTTGTTTTTTAACCAGGGAAGAAGGATTTCACAAGAGACTCCTCTTGGTCTCCCACCCTGTCAATAATTATACATCCAATGGAAAACTGGATTTTTGTTGTCACTATGTTGTCCGGTTTTAATATACTTTTTCAATGTTTCAGTGTGCCTCATTGCCTTACATTTATGTGGTTAAGTGAAGCCCTCCAACCCACCTTCATGAGTTTTTGGGGCATTCAGTCACCCAAGCTGACAATGAGCAATGAGCACAATCTCTGGCAGGGGAAGCTAAGAACTAACCTACTATAGAATATATTCAGGCATGCAACTTAATTCTCTTCACTCTCTCAGGGGAAGTATTCTATTGACATGGAACTCTCTTCCTCTTAGCTTAATATTTACCTAATGCTAGTGGTTACTTTAGGGCCATCTTAACAACATTATGGGCCCTAGGGCAAAGCAGTGCACCGGGGCCCCTAGATATAGATATAGATATAGATATATAGATGTATACAGGTACAGATATAGATATATAGAGATAGAGATAGATAGATGTACTTGCTCAGTGACCCTTGAAGGGTTTTTTTGCAGGTTTTTTTCTTTTGCAGGATTATTTATTCTCATTAAGAGCCGTGCCTATGGGGCCCCCTTGCCTGTGGGGCCCCCGGGCAGCTGCCCATCGTGCCCAATGGAAAAGATGGCCCTGGGTTACTTCACACTCACCACCAAATTTTTCTTGCAGGCAATATATCCCAGAACCTATATCCTGATGGAACTATATGTGGTTTCAGTACATTTTTGCTATTTTATCGGAATTTACTTTTATGGCTTTTGAATAATCAATTATCTCACTGCAATCATATAGAAGCTCTTGTATTGTAGCAAATAAATTCCTATACCTTAAAAAAGACTGTGCTCTGCAGCAAAGAAGGAAACCATTTATGTGCTATTCAGCATGAGAGGAGCAGGCAAATGCGCATTCTGTATAACTAAGCATAACATTGTGCATTAGTGATTGGGCACTGCTTACATTTTTGACATGCTGCATATAGGTTATCTGTCTACCTGGATTTGAGACCGGCATTTGGGATTTATCCATTTGCCAATTTTTATTTTCTTCTACTGAGAATATAATATATAAGACTATACTATATACAGTATGATCTATAAATGCTGTATTGGAAGATATTAATTTGATGAACATTTAAGAGACACTAGCAACTCTGTAGAACCCTGTTAGCTGTGTTCAGCCATTTATTGAAGATGCTAATTGTCCTCTACATGAAAGTACATTTGGATACAAGAAACCTGTTCAAGTTTCTCCTTTGAGAATTTTCTTGTGGTCAACATCTGTTTCCATGTATGCCTAGACTGTGCATCAGGACTGAGATTAGCTCAGCAAGCAGTTAACGCAAAACAATCTTGCCATTCAGGCAAAAAAAAAAAGGAAATCACTGCACCAGATATAAATTATTACAATTATAAAGACCTGCCTCCTCATAAATATATCAAGGTATATATAGCCTAGGACACAAAAACGAGTCCTAGGGGGTGAACCCAGCACATGGTTAGATAATTAGAAAGAACAAGAGAGGAGAAAATGTGTAACAATAGGGGCACTTCTAGGCGGTCAAATTTGACCGCCTAGGAGTGCTCCTGTTGTTACACATTCTCCAATCTTGCCATTCAACAGACAAGGATCAGTGCTATATAAATTCTTCTTTGAGATAAATAAATTTAGTCTTTCTAAAATTGATGGTATTAGTTGTCCCCTTACCTGTATATTAGATGTAATATTGGTTATTTTAGATAAAATTAACTCCAATACTCTCAAGTGAGCTTCTTCAGTCATATTTGCATAGCTAAAATCAAACATAATTATGATTATGGGGCATCATGATGGTAGAGTGCTTAGCATTGCTGTCTCAAAGCGCTGGGAGCATGGGTTACACTCCGACTAGGGCCCTATCTGTGTGGAGTTTGTATGTTCTCCTGTGTTTGCCTATGCTTCAGATGCCCCGATTTCCTCCCACAGTCCAAAAACATACTGCTAGCTTAATAGGATTCTGATAAAATGGACCCTAGTTTGGAATGACAACAATATCAATTCATTATACTCTTTCATATGGTTGGGTTAGGAATAGGGAATATCTGTGCACTTAAAGCCAAATGCCACTTGAGAAATGTGTGAAATTCTGCGTTCAAATATATAACAAGGAGACTATTCCATAAAATTGTTTAGAAGTTTTGCTCATCTGTGGCTGTACTATTATAATTTTTCAACAACAAATTGTATTGCTCTATGTATAAACAGAGGACAAACTTACTACCTGCAGTAAAGCAATATTGAAACTAAAGGAAAAGAAAACAAGTAGGTAACATTTCACACAAGCTGAATAAACAAAACGCAAGCTAACTGCAAAGCCAATTAGCTTGAATTATTTTGTTTAGTTTACCTGTTCCTACAAAAGTTACTTGGATTTAGTTCTAAGCATTCATCTTGAGCTTCCTCAGCATATTCCGAAATGTAATTTGAGTTTTTAAACACATTTTCTTGGCCTGTACTCTCAAAAAACAACACTCCTTTGTAACCCGCAAGCTAATCTTTCTGTTGCAGGTGCATGGCAGGGACAGGTGTAATATACCACTTGTCTGTTCACACAGAGTAATTGGATGGAGAAACAAATGCTACTGCCAGAGTAACAATATGAATATTATTTTGCCAATAGAATTACATAAGAATGTATCAATTACAATTTCAAAAGTTGATAAATGTAGTTACTTTAATATTTGTACAATCCCTCATATATCAAGTTCCCCTCGACACTCTACAACAAAATGGGGTAGAGAGGACTGAAATCAGCTGTTTTATGATAGATTTATATATAGCATAGGCTTACTCCAGCACTGAGCACAGGACAATATCATCTAGGCTATGGTAACATTATAAGGACATTCCATTACTGGGCATATCCCGAAGTTAGTGAACTTCTGTAAATTTCCAGCGATCAAGAGGTAACTATACTGTAGAAACATCCTACTTGTCTGAGGAGAGAGCTCTTATTACTGTACGGATTGAAGACATTGGGACCATTCAGATTCCAGCTGTCTATCACGCTGTCAAGTGGAGTTAGTAACTGTGAGGTGAGTGAGACACCACATGATGAGCATACTTACAACATACTTGATGACTTTTTTGGCATCTCTTCCAGGAGATTCCAGAGAGGAGGTCCAAGTGGTAAGTGTGGGGAGGTGGCAATGTTATTTGCGCCATCATGAAGTGGGAAGCAGTGTCATGATGATGCCATTTGCATCCATCCCACACGCTTTACTAGGGAAAGATGCCGGAGGATGTCCTAGTTTTCCGGGAGTTCAGGAGGATTCCCAAACTTTCATGAATCTCTCAGACGTTCCAGGAAAATTCTGGATGTTCTGGGGGAGTAGGCCAAGATTGAGCCTATAGCAAAACGCGTGTTGGCATTTTGCCACGCACGCTGTTATCCTGCTCAATAAAATAATAAATATGTAGCTCACTTTTTACAATTTTGCTAGGATACCATCCTTATTTCAGCGATATAATTCATCACCCATTTGTATGCATGCTTAAGGGAGTGCATGCCTCAGAGGTGCATGTATGTGTGATGTTTATGTGTGATGTGTATGTGTGCTATAGGGACATTTCTAGATTTCAGGACTGATAGGAAGGGTTTACATATCTGACCTAAAATACAGTTGGAGTTTGGAATACGATTATTTTATATGTGTTGAGTGACCTTAGCTACAGACCTTAATCTTATCCTATCATAATTTGATAAGGGATTCATTTGTACACCATCCCCATAAATTTATAAATTTGATGTATATTAGGAAATATGTATTGAATCACATGATATAGTAATTGCAAATACATCTGTGTTAAGTCAGTTTATAAAGACTTCATTTTCCCTGCTAAGACTGGCAAGCCTTATCACTCACTACTATATTACCAACAATAATATTATTTAAAATAAAGATAAACATAATAAACGGAGACCTTTTTGGATTTCAAAATCCTTTATTGTTTGCTGCAAAGAAAGATTATTATCTAAATAAAAAAATATATTTTGAATATCCAATTCTTTTATTGCTTGGTATAAAGGAAGGTCAGCTATTTTTTCATATATAAAGAGCAAAGGCATTATTAAGACAATCATATGATATATAATAATTAGAGATGGGCTGGCTCGGTTCCTCGAGAACCGAACCCACCCGAACTTTGGGTATCCGAGTACCGAGCCGTCCCGCCTGCTCGGAATCCAAATCGAGGCCGAACGTCATTGTGACGTCGTCGGATCTCGGGGCTCGGTTCTCGCGATAATTGAAGACTATAAATACACGCCTCCACAGCAATGCATCGCCATTTGACAGAGGGAGAGAGCAGGGTATAGTCACAGGCTGATTAGAGCAGGGACAGAGAATACAATATTCTGATTCCAAGTGTGCTAACAAAAATCGCTAGAGAAGAGAGGAGGAAAGAGGAGGTTTTGGGTTTTTTTCAATATTTGGCACTCAAAGTGCTTTATGGGTGTCCCCCATTATTTTGCCTAAATATTTCTGTCTGTCAAAATTACTATCTGTCAGCAGTATCTACAAAATAATTTTTAGCACTCCCCAGTGCTTTTGGGGTGTCCCCCATAATTGTGCATAAATATTTCTGGCTGTCAAAATTACTATCTGTCAGCAGTATCTACCAAATAATTTTTAGCACTCCCCTGTGCTTTTGGGGTGTCCCCCATAATTCTGCATAAATATTTCTGGCTGTCAGCAGTATCTACCAAATAATTTTTAGCACTCCCCAGTGCTTTTGGGGTGTCCCCCATAATTGTGCATTAATATTTCTGGCTGTCAAAATTACTATCTGTCAGCAGTATCTACCAAATAATTTTTAGCACTCCCCAGTGCTTTTGGGGTGTCCCCCATTATTTTGCCTAAATATTTCTGGCTGTCAAAATTACTATCTGTCAGCAGTATCTACCAAATAATTTTTAGCATTCCCCAGTGCTTTTGTGGTGTCCCCCATAATTGTGCATAAATATTTCTGGCTGTCAAAAGTCATATTTGTCAGCAGTATCTACCAAATAATTTTTAGCACTACAAGTGCTTTGGGCTCAGAATGGATTCAAAGCAGTCCACATATGATCAGAATGAGCAACCAGGGTTGTCACCAATCCTGATGGTAGTGTTCCCAGTACGTCATCTGGGCAAGGCGATGTCAAACTACACAGTGTTTCTAAATCAGTCCAAAAAACACACACCAAAAAAAAATTTACCGTGTTGAAGCGAAAAAGAAGTGTAACTAATCAAAATTTAAGTGCCGATAAAAAAAAAATTGCCAACATGCCATTCTACACACGCAGTGGCAAAGAGAGAATGAGGCCTTCACCTTTGTCTATTAGTGGCAGATCCCAAAAAGTTACCGAGCCTACAAGTGGTGCACAACTACTGTTACGCGTCAAAGCCGAGCTGCAAGATAACAGTAAGGCATTAGAGGATAATGTTTGCTCTGATTCACAAATGACACCAATCTCTGTGGAGAGTCCATCCAACAGTGGGATGTCTAATCGTGAGCATTCTGCTGATGTGTGCCTTAATAGCCCGAGTGTAGCCGGTGATACCCAAATTGAGGATGCCACTTTGGAATTAGAAGAGGATGAGGGGGAGATTTGTGTAGGCGACAAGGGCGCTAATGAGGATGTTGATGAGGATGAGGTTGTTTGTGTAAGTCCAGCACCAGTGGCAACAGTTCTGGCACGTGACAAAAAAAAGGCCATTGTCATGCCTGGGCATAAAATAAAAAAATCCACTTCTTATGTGTGGAATTATTTCTACCCAAATCCAGACAACAATTGTATAGCCATTTGTAGTGTATGCCAAGCCACAGTCAGTCGAGAGAGGGACCTTAACCATCTTGGAACCTCGTCTATGTTACACCATTTAACGAGAGTTCATGGCAAAGTGTTGGGAAAAGCTGAAAGTTCTTCCCAAAAAATTACAAGCACTCCATCATCAGCTAAGACCCTCCGGTCACAGACATCCAGACGGCTACAAAATACACCCACCACACCATCCTCATCAATATCCTCAGTAGCGCTCGGAGTTAGCCCGGCATCCCACTTATTAAGGCTGGATGACTTCTGCACTATTATTGATTCCTCTGAAGAAAGCGTTAGTCCAACTGCTGCTGCTGTTGCTGCTGCTGGGGGTGAATCATCATCCCAGAGGCAGGTCAAGAAAATGAGCAGTCCTACATTTCAGCAATTAACTGTGAAACAATCATTTGCGAGGGGAAGCAAATATGACAGCAGTCACCCAGTCCCCAAGTGAATCACAGACGCCATGGCTGCAATGTTAGTGTTAGATCTGCGTCCAATCTCCACAATAAACGCAGCTGGTTTTTCACAGTTAATTGAGGTTTTGTGTCCGCGTTACAGAATTCCATCGCGACACCATTTCTCCCGTAAAGCAATTGCACAACTATACCAAAAAGTGTGTAAAAATGTAGAGATTGCGCTAAAAAATGCCATTCTGCCCACTGTCTACTTAACCACAGATATGTGGACAAGTGGAAGTGGCCAAACCAAAGACTATATGACTGTGACAGCCCACTGGGTTCCTCATTCAAGTTCACCAGCAGGAACAGCAGCAGCATATACACCACTACGTAACATTTGTCACAGGCAGGCTACTCTTTGTATCACCGGCTTCACTAACAGGCATACAGCTGACAATTTGTTACACAAACTAAGAGATGTGATTGATACATGGCTTATACCACTTGCACTCTCCCCAGGATATGTCATTTCTGATAACGCCAACAATATAGTGCGAGCATTACAGCTGGGTGATTTCCAACACATTCCCTGTTTTGCTCACACCATCAACTTGGTGGTGCAGAGCTTCCTACGAAATAACTGTGAGGTGCAGCAGATGCTTTCGGTGGCCCGTAAAATTTCAGGCCATTTCAGGCATTCAGCCACAGCATGTAGGAGATAACAGCAGCTCCAAGAGCAGTTTAACTTGCCCTGCCACCAACTTAAGCAAGAGGTGGTAACTAGGTGGAATTCCACCCTGTACATGCTGCAGAGGATGGAGGAACAGCGCAAAGCCATCCAAGCATATTGCACAAGCCATGACATTGGGAAAGGAGGGGGATGTATTTCACTCTTGCACAGTGGGGAATCCTTTCAGTGCTGTGCAAGGTGCTGAAACCATTTGAAGTTGTGACGTGTGAGGTCAGTGCAGACTCTGCTAGTTTGAGCCAAGTCATTCTTTTAATTAGACTATTGGAAAAGCAGCTTGAGAAACTGAAGGAGAAGCTGAAAGCAAGCAATTCAGCAAAGTATGTTGGCCTTGTCGATCAAGTACTTAATTCGCTTCACAATGATCCTGGAGTTATTAAGATCTTGAACTCGGATCAGTACGGTTTGGCCACTGTGCTTGATCCAAGGTTTAAGACCTACATTGAGTCTTTACTTGTAATTGAGCGAGATTTGAACTTTTGCAAGCAGCTATTGCTCAGCAAGTTGGCCACTGAACTGGGCCTCGGCATGACGACGTGTCCTCCTTCACTTTCTCAAGCTGTTGCTACTCGTAAAAAATTAAATTTCCTAAAAAGAAGCAGGGAAGACGCAGGGGGCAGACCAGAACAATTTAACATCTGGGCTGGTTTGAAGGATTTTTCTAAAAAATGTGTCACTTTGGCCATAACTCCATCCAATACGAGTATAAACATGCAAAGGATGGTGGAGGATTATTTTCAAGAGGTAATTGATATGGAAATGTCAGACAGTCCCTTTCCTTACTGGGAGGAAAAGCAGGTTATTTGGAAACCCATGTACACACTTGCGTTGCAATACCTAAGCTGCCCACCCTCCAGTGTGTACTCTGAACGAGTATTCAGTACAGCCGGGAACTTAGTCAGTGATCGCCGTCTAAGGTTACTTACAAAAAATGTTGAGAAAATGATGTTTATAAAAATGAGCTACATCTTCCACGAGGAAGGCCTTCACCATCAAAGACATTCAAGCACTGACTGTTCTCTAATGGCCGATTCAAGCGGCGATGAATTGATAGTCTGTGATGATGACGTACACACTGATGAGGGTGAGGATGAAGCTGAAGATGATGATGATAACATCTTTTTAAAACTTTCTATGTAAGTGTAGGGTGCAATCTACCCCCAAAGAGGAAAGGGACTTGTGGCATTTCCATATCACGTACCGTCTTGAAAGGCTGCTGTTTGGGCAATTTCTCCTTAAGGGTAGGGTGCCATAGACAGAGTGACCCCAAACTGGCTTTGTCCATTTCTTTTAATATTGTACAGTCTATAACGGCTGAATTTTTTAGTATTTTCAACAAGTGGAGTGGGGCCTATAGAGACAGAAACCAAACTGGCTTTCTCCATTTCAATTAATATTGTACAGTCTCTAACGGCTGAATTTTTTAGTATTTTCAACAAGTGGAGGGGGGCCTATAGAGACAGAAACCAAACTGGCTTTCTCCATTTCAATTAATATTGTACAGTCTATAAGGGCTGAATTTGTTTGTATTTTCGACAAGTGGAGGGGGGCCTATAGAGACAGAAACCAAACTGGCTTTGTCCATTTCAATTAATATTGTACAGTCTATAAGGGCTGAATTTTTTGTTTTTTTCAACAAGTGGAGGGGGCCTATAGAGACAGAAAGCAAACTGCCTTTTTCTATTTCTTTACATATTTAGCTATAAGTGTAGGGTGTAATATACATCCAAAGTCGATGGCTGCATATCCAATATGCATAGATGGAGAGGAAGACAATCTGTTTTGTGTGTAGAATTAATGAAGGCCTACCAGGAATTAAACTGTTTTTTTGATAATTTATTAGCTTTACAATTAGATTACTTATCCATGAAACAGGTGGAGCACTAAATTTGGTTATTTTAGGCCCAAAAACATTGATTTTCCGACAAAATAGCAAAACAAAACCAAACAAAACCAAAACCAAAACACGCAATGGCGGTTTTGCAAAACCAAAACACGACGGTAATCCAGATCCAAAACCGAATACAAAATCAAAACACGGGGGTCAGCGACCATCTCTAATAATAATACAATAATAACAGCGACGTGGCTATCGCTGCCATTTTAACTATACATATTATTGTTCTAGTTTACTTCCATTCACCAATTTTTTATATTTTGCTAAAAGTCTTTATGAGATTATATATCTATTAATAGGCCCAGTAATTTATGGGCATAGGTTTTTCAGTACTCATATGTATTATTTTTAATGTATATCAATAAAGAATGACATTTTAAATTCAGTTATGGAAATTAAAGAGTGCCTCAGTAATACACGTTTTCTTCTTCTTTTTGCTTGTTACTGATGAGTGAGTTTCCCAATTGTAAAGCGCTACAGAATTTGCTGGCATTATATAAATAAATGTTGATAATGATGATGATGATGAGTGAGTGCACCCCCCTTAATTAAGTTTTGTTGCTATTACCATAAATATATTACATTTATTAAGGGTATTTGATTCACTCAGTGCGGTGGAATTTGTTTTTGGAATAGGCTTGAATGACTTAACATCTTACTACATATAAACTGGGAAGGGGCTACCTTGGCTTCCTGTAGGAACTTCACACAAGTATACCTTATTGTTTGCACACAAGAATCACCAGCTGCATCGGGCCCAAAAGTGTGTATACTTGAGACCAATTGCATGGGGAGGTTTTGCTGGAGAGGAATTAGCCGAGAATGTGTGCACAAAGAGGCACAAGAATCAAATTACTGAGGGGAGAGGAATAGTGTGGGTCATTTTTTTGTTTGATGGAAATCAGGTTCCGTTAGAGAGTAAGAGAACAACAAAGCATGCCGGGTGAGCAAGACTAAGGTCCTGATCTCGTATTCCTTTTGTTGTTGATAACAATTACAAACCCTATTTGAATGGTGTAATTTTACTGTGTAAACTCAAAAGTGTTACTCTTTTTTCACGCTTTCCATATCCATGACTCCTGTTCATGCTAACTCCTTTCCCATCACACTTTATTGCCATATCATCATCATCATCAACATTTATTTATATAGCTCCAGCAAATTCCGTAACGCTTTACAATTAGGAACAAACATTGATAAAACAATACTGGGTTATACATACAGAGAGGTAAGAGAACCCTGCTCGCAAGCTTACAATCTAGAGAACAATGGGAGTAAGAAACACAAGGGCATGTGCTACATCATATTGCACAATGGACCAGCAAGAACGCAAAGGTAAAAGTATTGAGTGGGCTGTGTGTGTTGCAGTGTTGGTCAGAGGGTTGTTGTCTTGCGTTAGCTGTGTAGAGGATGGTAATAGGGTAATCTAGGGAAATTAAGATGGTGGTTGAGGAATATCATAACCTTGTCTGAAGAGGTGGGTTTTCAGTGAACGCTTGAAGGTTTGAAGACTAGAGGAAAGTCTTACTGTGCGAGGGAGGGAATTCCACAACGTGGGTGCAGCCCGGAAAAAATCCTGTAACTGAGAATGGGAGGATGTGATGAGAGTGGAGGAGATCTTGTGCAGAACGGAGGTGTCGAGTTTCGAAATATTTCGAGACCAGTGAGGAAATGTATGTCGGTGCAATTTTGTTGATGGCCTTGTATGTTAGTAGAACATTTTTATATTGGATTCATTGAAATACAGGCAGCCAATGTAGAGACTGACAGAGTGGCTCAGCAGAGGAAAAACGGTTAGTAAGGAAAATCAATCTAGGCGCTGCATGCAAAATAGATTGTAGGGGTTCAAGTCTGACTTTGGGAAGACCAGTAAGGAGGGAATTGCAATAGTCAATGCGGGAGATGATGAGTGCATGAATTAATGTTTTTGCGGTGTCTTGTGTCAGATATGTGCGTATTCTGGAAATGTTCTTTAGGTGTATGTAACATGATTTAGATATAGAGTTGATGTGGGGAATACATGACAGTTGTGAATCAAGGATTACACCTAGGCAACGAGCTTGCGGGGTGGGATTTATGGTCATGTTATCAACAGAAATAGAAATGTCAGGCAGGAAGCTTCTGTTTTTGGGTGGGAATATTATTAATTCAGTTTTTGAAAGATTGAGTTTGAGTTGGCGAGAAGACATCCAAGATGAAATGGCAGAAAGACAGTCAGTAACGCGAGACAACACAGATGGTGAAAGATCAGGAGAGGATAGATAAATTTGTGTATCATCCGCATAGAGATGATACTGAAATCCAAAGGAGCTTTTAGTTTTCCAAGAGAAGTGGTGTAGATAGAGAATAGCAGAGAACTTAGGACTGAGCCTTGTGGTACTCCAACTGATAAAGGAAGTGGAGCAGAGGTGGATCCAGAGAAATTAACACTGAAAGAGCGATTAGATAGGTAGGATGAGAACCAGGATAGGACAGTGCCTTCAAGACCTAGGGACTGTAGCGTTAGTATGAGGAGAGAGTGGTCAACAGTGTCAAATGCAGCTGAGAGATCCAGGAGAATTAGAAGAGAGTAATGGTTATTATTTGTGATCAAATCATTGACAACCTTGGTCAGTGCATTCTCCGTGATATGTGTTGAGAGCGAAAGCCTGACTGAAGAGGATCCAACAGGTTGTTTGCTGTAAGAAAGTGTGTGAGGCGAGTGTAGGCAATTCTCTCGAGACGCTTGGAGTGGCATGGGAGCTGGGAGATGGGGCGGTAATTTACGAGAGAGTTAGGGTCAGAATTTTATTATTTTTTAAAATGGGAGTAATCACTGCTTGCTTGAATAGTGATGGAAAAATACCAGTAGAAAGAGAGAGATTACAGATTTTAGTTAGAGGGGGAATAATCATTGGTGTTTGCGAGTTTTTAAGGGAGTATAGGGGAGTGTTTAACGCGGTCATAGGTAACACAAAAAAAGGATTGGTATACATTTTCATATTTTAGATTGTATTACACAACCATTCTAGTTGATAATATCCACACATTATAGTACTTTCTTTACCATATTTTTTTACTTCACTATTATTTACTAGAGAATCATCTATACCATGTCAAAATACATTAGTACATACATATTTGTACCAAAAACATACATAAATTTAATTAGTGATTTTTTTTTTCTTTATGGTTTTTTTTTCCATTATTTTTTCACAAGAAAATCAACTTTTTATTGTTATGCATTACTGATAAACATAGTTTATATATTTTTTTTCAATAATACATGATTTCAAATAGTTTTCTTAGTTTTTTTATTTTTAGCACACCCCAAAGAGGTGCGCGATAAAACAGCATATTGGCCTGTTTAACGCACCGCAATAAAAAGCAAATGAATAGCTTTTAACGCGGCTGCCTCTCGCACACCCTATACTTTCAAAATACCTACAATCTACTGGAGCGCGAGAGGACCGTTTCATGAAAAAAAAACTGAGCTTTAAAAATGGAATTGAATCTCAGTTAAATTTAACCCGCTCGAAAATGATTAAAAACGCGTGTTAAAAAATATCTTGCGGTCAATTCAATTCCCCCCTTATGTCCTACATTTAGCAAACAATCCTCCTGGAGAAATTACTCAAGACATTTTAAGTCTGCGTCATTTTGTAACTCCTGAACAGAAAAATGCAAAAAAAATGAAACAGCACAAACCAGCCTAGTGAATAAGGTTATAAATGCCCATAAATGCCTATTAAATAAAGAACTTGTTAAAGTTTCGTAAGTTGACGAAGGTGGTGATTGTTTATTTCTGTACACTACAATCAGTTGTGATGCTATTCATACGGAACGGAATTATTATCATAACATTTAAACATGTTTCACATATTACCTATTTTTTTATATAAAAATATAAAGGGATAAAAAGGCTTTCCAAAATCCAAATTACATCAAGTTTGGTATCATTTTGTTCGTAATTGCATGAGAACTTTTAAAGTGTTCTTTATGTAGCATTCATACCATGCGAACGCTAGTTATAAATAATATCACTTTCATACACCAAATAGCCAGTTCACAGGGATCATAAAGGAACCAGTTTGTACTGGTCTAAAGGCTGGAATTTGAAGAAGGACACCTGGCAATCTCAAGGAACAATGACCAGAGGAATCATTCAATGACACATGGCACATCACAAAGATACACAGTTACAATATTAAGGTCCACATTCATAGGTCGAAGGCTCTTGACCTTTCAAGAAATCCATGGGGCATATTCAAATAGGATTCGCGCCTGCGATCAAGCGTGGCTGCGCATATAAAGTGTCATTATACCGCAACATCGAGGTACCATAATGACATTTTATACGCACAGCCGCGATGTTGCGGTACCGGGACCCATGCAGTCGCGCGTAATCGAGGGAGCGAATCCTAATTGAATATACCCCATGGAGTTCTTGGAAGGTGTCACTCACCGGACTGTGAGTGCTTCTTCCCGGACATTTAGGAACCGTGGCCGTCCTCCATCCTGAGGGACTGCGCATGCGCAGCCCTTTCTAAACCTTCAGTGTATGTTCCTTTAACTTAATTGGCAGATCAGGCAACACTCCCTATATTAAGCACCTGTGGTCAACACCACGTTGCCTGATCTTGGAGTCTCATTCCCCATGAGTCTCTGAAGGTGTTCCTGTGTTTCCTCGTTTATTCAGCCCAGCTGATTCCTGTGGTTTCCAAACCACTTCTACCTCTGTGGTTTCCAAACCACTTCTACTACTGTGGTTCCCATACCACAGCTACCCCTCTGTGTTTCATCGTGACTGTTAGCTGATTCCTATCCGCTGCCTCCGTGCACTACAGTCTTCAACCTGCAACCCGTCTGTGCTTCATCGTGACTGTTTGGCTGATTCCTATCCGCTGCCTCTGTGCGCTTCAGTCTTCAGTTCCTGTCAACTCTCCCGTGTTTCCTTGAGACTGCTGCCACTATTGCTACCCGCTACTCTCCGTGATCAACAGTTCCAGTTCAACTCTGCTCTCCCGTGTCCCATCGTTACTGCACCTGCTGGTTGCTATTGGCTACCTCCGTGTTTCCGCAGAGACCCGCTGCTGCTACTCCTCAGCGCTACTCATCCATCTACTGCTGATCCGCTCTCCACGCTTTCCTGTGTTCCCTGCTGGTCTACCGACCTGTGCGCTGCACCTACTAGACCACCGCTTCACCCATCCAGGGACTTTGCATCCTGCCGTTCAGGTATCTCTGCACTCCTGTCTGACTGCCTGCTTCTGAACCACGGTATGCATACTTCTCATTGACTGTGCTGTGTATTGCATACCTTGCTGGACTGTGTTGGTTCTCCTCTGGAGTTTGCTATCCGCTGAGTCTATTGCCATCATTGACTGTGTTATCTCGTGCTGGATTACTTCAAGAGACTTTCTATATTGGCAGTGCTGTTCAGTCATATATACATATATATTGTGCATATTACTGTGGATCAAAGTTAAGGTGCCCGTGTATATCTTGTGTTGCAGTCTCTCCCCGTGCACCTCCTCACATATATATTCAGTGGTACAACTTGCTAATGGCAGACCACTGACCCCTGTTTCCAGTTTCACCTGTTCCAGTATCCTCTCACATAGCAGTGGTACAACTTGCTAACGCAGACCACTGACTCCCCGGATACCTCCACTTGGATTCCATTCCTTCACTCTGACAGCGGTACAACTTGCTATCCGCAGACCGCTGACTCTCATCACCTCCTCGTTTCTGTTGGACATTCCTCCTCACTATAGCAGTGGTACAACTTGCTACCGCAGACCACTGACTACCTTCACGTGTCCTTTGTCCATACAGTTCCTCGTGTATTATTACCATCATATTGCCAGTGCTGCTAGTCATAGACTTTCCTGAGCATCTCATCATCTGCTATTTCCTGTTCCGTGATCACCCTGCTACCAGAGTACCATATTACCACCTATACTGCTCTGGTAGGCCTATCACCTGGTGATCCCTGGGTAAAGACTCCTAGTGCCCGTGACAGAAGGTCAAGACACTTCCACCTATGAATGTGGACCTTAATATTGTAACTGTGTACCTTTGTGATGTCACTGCTTTTTACAACTGTACAGTCTGTTTGCCTTGGTGGATGATATAGTGTATTTTCCTTAACTATTAGCTTTTGCAGGTTTAGTAATCGTAGAATACATGTAATGCAGGTGCTGCAGGTGTAGTAGTGTACATTTGCCAGTGGTAAAAAGAACGAGCTTAATTGAAAAAAATAAATTAGGTTGATTTGTTTTGTTCACAATCACTTATTTACAGGTTCCAACTTTTTATTTTCCAGCACAGAACTCTCCACCAATCAGGGAGTCACTCAAGGGCATTACAAAAATAATAACTTGGGAGCAACAGACTGAAATAAGGGCATATGGACTTATTTTGATTAAATATGCAGACTAATTAAAGATTAGATCAATGGGTGCTAATTCTACTGCGCGCACCCTGAAAAACCAGGGAGAAGTAGATCCAGTCATCACTTTTCAGTGATAAGGTAACCAGATCAGATACTTCTATCCTTCCTGAAAACCAGACTTGCAACAGGAACAAGAATACAAGGCCTCTAGCTGGTAGATGACCCTTTGTGATACTGGGATAGCACAAGCAACCTGGATTAAAGTGAGTTTTTTATTCATACTAGTGATAAGAGAGTCTGATATGTTGTTGCCAAATCTATTTAGTGCTACCCTTCTCTTGCAAAGCAAAAACTTTGTTAACTGCTGCATTTTGAAGTGGTGTAGCTCTAAAATAAGTGGGAAATTCAATTTGGCGCGTTACTCGGAAGAGTAATGTGGCCTGTGCACTAATACCATTACTACAGTAATAGTGTGCATTATTACCATTACTACAGTAATAGTGTGCATTATTACCATTACTACAGTAATTTCAATGCTGCCTTTTGCTCGCAGCTCTGAGAGCCGCAAGCAGAAATTCATGTTCTCATGAGTAACACAGTCAATTGAATTCCCCCCTTAAGAGTCTGTAACACAGAGGGCTTGCACTGAAATTAAATGGTGTACACTCCAAGGCCCTCATGGATTGTATGTCGAGACGTTAACCCAGCCCATGAGCCATGACAGAGTCTACTCCTGGCCACACATGACTCAGAAGTCAATATGGAACACCTCATATTGAGTTAGTTGTAATATATACTGTGGCTTATTATAGATAAAGTGGGAGATAGATATGAGAGAGAGTGATATGAGAGGAAGCGATATGAGAGGAAGCGATATGAGAAAGAGAGCAATATGACAGAGAGAGTGATATTAGAAAAAATATAAGAGAGACAAAAATAGAGAATCATAGGGGCAGATTCACTTGTTCACGATGTTCCTAAGAACATCGTGGACGCACATTTTTATCGACATTAAGGTAAAAAGTAACCCAGATGTTTGCTCGCACCTCTATAGGATGCAAGCAGCAATCAGCGTTACTTCAGAAAAAAATATCTACGCAAGGTATCTCACGGCCGTTGCGGAGGCACTTAACATGGATATTTGGGGATTTAAATCTACCCCATGAAAATTCTTTAGGGATAATTCATCAAAGATCTTCAATGTAAAATGTAGTTCCTAAAAGTCACAGAGTTCTTCATATATGAGAGGGAGTAAACACAGCTCTGTTTTAATCAGAAATAATCAGTCTAGTAAAATGACAGGCATAACAACCCATTACAATTCAAAGGCTGCATCTCTAGAACTCAAATATCAGTTAGTGTGAAATTTCTGCTAAATGTGACTGGAATTAAATAGTCATTCTGATCTGTCTGAAAACAAAAAAACGATTTAGTAACATATCATTTTAATTAGCTCATTAATTAATACATTACTGGTTCTGCCTAATAAAACTGTTTATGCAGCATTTTTAGAAAGTGGTGGAATTTAACATCTTCAAAAAATGTGTTTGCTAATCAGAAAGTGTTTTCTCTTTTTTACAATAAAATTAATCTCTGAAACGGCTTAGTAGCTAGAATTCTGCATGGAATCCTACTGAACTTTATTTTAATAATGAAACAAGTTAACTTGTTTATATCTGCAATCCTTGTAAAGTTTATGGTGTATTTTAAACACTTTATAATTTGCTTATTCTATTTGACGGGTTCATAGCACTGTAGTCCATTTAGTTCTTTACAATATATATATACATGTCACTTTAAGACAACATTGGGCCCAGGGCAATTATCCAATTAGATGGCCCCTATATCCTTTGCAAAAAAAAAATTACAGCTGTATCTCAAAAGAAGTGTGCGTATCAAGACACAATTAATTTTTTTTATGTTTCCACTGTTATAAATGAATTATACCAGCTGAGTTTTAGAGCTTCTACTAGGTTTAGCATTAGGGCCTAGGTATGAATTTGGCTTAAAGCATTACAGTGAAATTTCTTTTTAACTGATCAATGATCTGACAACTTTGATCTAGAAAACTGCCTTCTGCAAAACAAGAGGATCACTTGTCTTTGCAAGAGGGCTAAGATATTAGATCTTTTAGACCGTCTAGAGTTCCACCTTTAAGCTCCATTATAATAAATCTGATAGTAGGCCCCCGTCAGATGCCCTTTTTGCCCCTTTAATAAAATGGCCCTGCATATATAAACTATTTATTTACAATTCACATAGATACTCTACTCACTTAGTGATCATCATCAGCAAATAGCGCGGTAAAAGTCTTCCTGTTTTATAAGGATCATGTACAAAGTCAAAAGCCATGCTGTGCATTTGCCATTTTGTGACACTAAGCACCTATTTTTGTGCTTTTATGCTGGTCTGCATGGATTCATGACAGTTACGACATCACAATGTCCCTTCCAATTTTGCCTCCCTCCTCTTGCTCCCCATGGCCACAGAGCTTAAGGGCCCCAATTTGAACAACATCTGATCTGTGTTTTTAACAATGTAATTTTTAACATGCATATATACAGGATAAAAGTGGTAACCTTCTAAAACATGGGGCAGTCTGTAACCCTTGCAGTTCTATATTCCTGTCTGCCAAATTACGAAAACAAGATCATAATATAAACTATATAATTTTTGTTTCTTAAATGTGCCACATGCAATAAATACAGTCCCAATGTCCTCCATCTGTCATGGTTTATTTATAACATAAAAAAGCTAAAAAAAAAATAAATACATTTTAGGAGTAATATTTTGAATAGATTAAGCAGATGGTAGGCCGGCATGCTCATTCTTATATTGACCTTTTTATTGTTGCATTGTTGTTTTACTGTATTGTTCCTTTGTAAATATCCCTTTATGAGTATATGTTATATGAGTGCACAGAAGGAGAACAGTTGCAAGGAATCCTTTGCAATGTCATGTTTGTTGAGGACCACAGTGTACTTTGCATTTAGGAACATGTTAAACTGATGAAGCAAGTTTTTTAGATGAGGGGCCTAACTATCTATAGCAAATAACAAATTTTCAGGGTGGTTAATGTCATGTTTCTATTCAGCGCTGCGGAGGGCTGCACCCTTCTGTTCTGAGCAAGCAAGGGTGCTGGCACATATACAGTGGAGCCCTATTTTCAGTGCCATCACAGTGACTCTCCCTACACACGACCACTGAGCCTCATAGTTGTCGCATGGGCTGCCACAACTATTGTTGCTGTAGAGAAATGGAACATTCTGTTCATACCACTTATGTAAGAGTTTTGCTCAAAGAATTTACAGTGTTAAGCATTAAAGAATTGTCATATGCCTTATTCTGACTCTGTTTATATTTGTTTTGCAATGGTATATAAATTCAAATTTAACTTACTTAAATTTGTAACATTTTTCCCAAATCCAAAGATAGCCTACACTCTCAGCTATGAGGCATAGAGTGGGCAGAGCAATCAGGGTGGATGCTCTGGGCCATTCTGTTCAGACAATACACAAGCCACTGAATCCCATCTATTTTAATTTTTTTATTTTTTTTAACTGTTTGGCAGTGCTGGTTTGTTTCATATATATATATATATATATATATATATATATATATATATATATATATATATATATATATATATCACTAACTAACTATATCAGTCACTAATTTCACAAATCTGTTTTATGCAATATCCAGGGAGTTTGGAGGGGGGGGGTGGCTGGAGGAAGGTCGAGTGCTTCTAAACTGCAAGACACACCCCTGCATGCTACCACACCCTCTCTATGCACTAGTTACACCCAATTGGTGGCGTGCCAAAACTCAGTGACAGCACATACTGTTTGGTACCAAGATTGATGGTGAGGCCATGGCACTTTACTACACCACTGCAGTAAATTACAATGTCCTGAAGAGATTACAGATTGTGAGTAACAGAAAACTTTGTAGGGCTGAGCCAATTATATAATTATTTTGTTTTTACCATTTAATCAAATTTATATAGAGATTTTAAATCCACTTATCAGATAGTATATCAGCTTAGAAAAAGGATACAATATGAATGTTCCTTGCCATTTTTCAATTCAAGTCAGCCAGGACCTTGGGGGCTCCTTGGGATCTATTTATAAACGACACCCTCCGGAAAAATAAATTGCTCTCTATTCATAGAATAACCCTCTCATTGGCACTTGTCACATTTCATCCATATGTTAGAATGACTCTGCTAACACTGCAATATTGAAACTCCAAACATACTGTATTAAACTTTCCAAGACAGATGGAATAGGCATCTGATTAATCTCTGAATTTGAGCTTATGCTATTTATGTACTTAGTTTCTTAAAACCATGAAATTAAATGTTGGAGTTAATGTTCATTTAAAATTTAATTTAAAATTAGCTACCTAAATGTAATTTATAGCCTATTGTGTGGTTATATCTTTCCAGCTTGTGTAATTGCAGTGTTCACCTGAGATCTTTAGCAATGTGACTGAAATGGTCAGCAGAAAATTTGTTATGCTTATGATATGACTTAACTGGACTTGCAGTGCGGTAAGTGCGCAAATGGCAGGTACCAGATGACCTTTTGGTTACAATAATTTTCAGTCACCGTCTGCTTTTGGATTCAGTCAACATGCATGTGTACTTAGGCTTCTTTATTCACCAGAGTCACGTGTACACACAATGGGGACATAATCTTGATTTGAGTTTAAATATTTTGTTTAACTGGCGGTTGCTATTCTGATATGTCCATGCTGTGTGCTGAAGCTTGTCATCTTACTATTGAATTCAGACTATACTTCAGATTCTGATTTTGTACCTATTTATTATGATTTCATTTTAATAGAAATTTGATAAGAATGCCTGACTTCTGGCTACCCTCCGTTTCCTTTTAGGTAACATATGGGACAATATGCTGAAGTCATGGGGGCATCTGGTGTCAAATTTTAATAATTGTTTGAAGTCGTTCTAAGTTATTAAATATTGATTGTAATAGTTTTCCATGCAATTCCGATTAGTATGCCACGTACAGCACAGTTAAACTGAGCAAATACACTTACATTCACACATACACTTGTAAATAGTTCACTTCTAATAAAGTTCCAACTCAAATAATTTTATAAGTAAGACTTAAAGCTTATTTATACAAAGATAAATTTACATTAAAGGTATTTATGGTTCAGGTTCTAAGAAATGTATAGTGTTTGGTCTTATATTAGTCACCCATGGATAATAATGTACTGAGAGAAGGGCAGCTATGTTATGTAAAAAAATATACCTCGCTAGCTTCCCATGTGGTCCAGAAGGGGAATTGAAGGGTCATTTGTGACTATCAAATGGCAACCATATGCTTCACCATATACTCCTAAGAATAAGATACGTATCTTTGCTACTAGCAAGCCATTGTTACATTGTAACATACCCTTACCCTAGACCAGCACATGGAAATCTAGACATTTTATCCTGTAGGCTCACATACTCTAGCGGGCAGCAGCATGATTCATATTTCCTATACAGAGATAGAGTTTGTGAAAGCACTCATATAAATAGTTATGAGTTGTGAGGTGTCTCCTGCGTATCTGGACATTTGTCACGATTCGGTGACAGTTGGGAAATGTGTCCCTCTAGGTGATGAAGGTGCACGTAACATTGAAAGGGTGTTTTTAGAGGAGGTAATGGTGGTCTGGCAGCTTTTCTGAAAAACTGGGCACACCACCAATGTGATGTGGCCACCCCAGTGTACAGTGGTCATGCTCTCTTCTGGTACGTGCATAGTCTATTTTCAATGTTCCGATTCTTAAATCATAAATGTTAGGATGTATGTTATAACACAGTCAGATATCAACATTTCATTGTCATACAGGATCTTTATGAGACCTGAGCTGTGAGGAAGCAGACTATCTTTAAATACCCTAAGAAGTGGATGAAAATGTTAGAGCTGATAGTCACCCCTGCAGACCTGCACACCTATAGGCTGAGATAATAATCAAAACTGCACAAGGCGTGGAGTCAGCTATCTAATAATGACACTGCTGTTCAACTTTTAAAGAAAAATTTTAACAGAATAAAATAATGGCGACTGAAAAGTTTCATAGCATAGTATTTCTAGAATTATTCATATATTAAATCAAATATAGATATTAAGAAGTAATGTCTTATTATTTTTAAAGCACAAAGCAATCATATCTGCAAAATGGCTGCCTGAGAAAAGGAAGGTCAATTTTAATGCAATGTTAACAGCGTACTATCTGGAAAAAAAAGTGAAAGATAAACAATCAATTATCTATAATAAATCTCCAAACTAATATTTATCATAAATTCTGACAGTGTGTGGAAGCAACAATTCATAAGTCACATAATGTAAACAGACTAGAAATAAAAGCACAATTATCATACACTAATGGTCTATTACTGATAATGGAGGTATTTTAATGTAACCTATGTTGCTGCTATACTGGTATAGATTTTTTTAAAGTGAGGGATGAACAAAATAGAACATTTAATGATAGAATAATGTTACCTCAACAACCGTCACTATAAAAACCATATTGATAGTAACACAAATTGAAAATGTGCAAAACGTGACCAATAACAGTGCTCTGTAAAGAAATTATTCAAATAGAGAAATTGAAATGATGGCCTTGGCATGTAAACATAACAACTGGCCTCAGTGTCCAAGACATACTGTTTATCAACTGTGACAGAATGTAGCCTCCATAATCATTGATCAATGTCCCGTATTAGGGTTCATAAGATTTTGCAATACACAGTCTTTTCCCAAAATTGGGTACCTCTCTACTTTAGATTTTCACACAATCTTTTTTTAGGCTGCAATTTAAGTGCAAGGATCCCATTCTTCACTTTATGTCATAAGATCGTATTGGGGTTATAGTCTTCTGGGGTAGACGGCTGCATTTCAGACAGATCAGCCAAGGATACCACACCAGTCAATTGTTTTGGTTTAACTAGCCGCAGCTAGCTTTATTCACCAGGCATAAAAATAAACAAACAGAAACAAAAGTCCTAGCCTGTTTGGCTACTAACTTAAACACAGGACCTCCCTCTCTAAAGTGAGGAACCTAGTGTCCCACACACATAAATAACCAAACTTATAGATCACAAAATGCAGTATCTCTCAGGAGCCATCTGACCTCCTCCCCAGGTATTGAGAGAGTTAATAAACTGCTAAGAAGCCTTTTTTCAGCACCTCATCAGGTGCAACTTCTGATTACTAGCAACTTGCTAGCTTGTTGGAAAACTCAAAATGGGCCTTCTCTCTCCATTCATACCCCGGGGACCCTTGTATCGGCTAGTCTTACATCAAAACACACTCTCCCTGGGGTTTTTAAAACACAAATGACAGAAATTCAGGACTTACATACCTGCCATTCACCACTTTTCCAGTGCTTCTATCACATAACCCACATGGATGTAACTCAAGGATATCTTTGCACATCACTAGTTGTCACAAATTCGGAGTCAGGTGGTACCTCAAGTTCTGCTTGGCTAGGCACTTCCCACAAAGAGGTGCAGAGTCTAACGGAGAGGGAGGTTTTCGCCAGGGATCCAAGCAAGGGAATACGGACTTCCCAGCTCCCAGATTGAAGATCGTGGTCCTCTAGTGGGTGTCAAGCGAGACCGGGTGAAGCCCTGGAGCTAAGGCCAGAGATAAGGTAGAGTCGGCAGCAGTGATTTGGAACAGGAGAAAGGAGTGTGGACAACCAGGTAAGTAGTACAGGAGATCTGGGATGTACAGAGGTGCGGTGATCTGCAGAGAGGCGTAGCACTGTGGTCCTAAAGAGCTGAGAAACTCGGGAGCAGGATCGGAGAGAGGTGCAACGGTCTGCAGACATATGCTGGGATCTAGATAAGTGGTTAAGGCAGTGGTTCCCAAACTTTTGCAGTATGCAGCACCCTTAGAGTCTCCATAATTTTTTCAAGGCACCCCTCCAAAATAATTACCAAGCAGTCCCGTTTTATGAGTAGTCAAAAAAATTTAATAAGTATTTAGGTCAGGACAGAAATACTTATTTAGTTGTATGCAAAAATAATACACATAAATCCAAGGGAAATTAATACTTTTATATATTTCTTTCAATTATATTTCTGTCAAAGAATAATTTACAGCTAACTCACACTGTGCCCTCCTTCACCTCCACACACTATGTGCCCCCTACATCCACACACTCTGTGCCCCCTGCTTCCACACACTCTGTGCCTGCAGCATCCACACACTCTGTGCCCTTTGCATCCACACACTCTGTGCCCTCTGCATCCACACACTCTGTGCCTCTGCATCCACTCACTCTGCCCCCTCTGCATTCACTCACTCGGCCCTCTCTGCATCCACTCACTCTGCCCCTCTGCATCCTCACTCTGTCCCCTCTGCATTCTCGCTCTGCCCCCTCTTCATCCTCCTTCATTCTTTTGGCCCTCCATTGCTGTTTCCTATCACCATTCCCCTTCGTTTCTTTACTTACAGTACTTGACCTTCTTTGTTCTATTTCTTCTGTCGTTTCTTCTGTTTTCTTTCCAATTCGGCGGTGCCCGGGACCCAGCATCCTCTCTCCTGCCACTTGTCACTGAATGTCGGGCGTGATGACATCACACCCGACATTCAGTGAAAAGTGAGGCGGGAGGAGGATGCTGGGTCCCAGGCGCCGCCGGATTGGTAAGTTTTTTTTCTCTTCCTGGCCGCGGCACCCTTGGGAGCCATGGGGTTAAGGTGTGCACAGCAGTGCTGGGTTCTGCAAAGTGATGTAGTGCTGAGGTCCTGATGATCTGGGAAGCCCTGAAATAGGATATAGGAGCAGGAGCATCAGTTTGCAGGACAATACAGGGGTCCAGGTAACAGGGGAGAGGATTCAGAGGTACAGTGGGAGTATCGAGATCTGAAGAGCGGACTAGCTCTTAGGTCCTGATGAACTGAAAGCCCTGAAGCAGGATCTTGAAGTAGGCGCAATAGTCTGCAGGGCGGTACTGGAAACAGGTGCGAGGAGTCAGGAGTACATGGGAATATTGTGGTCCTCAGAGATTTGTAGCACTGAGCAGGAAGGCCAGGAGCAGGATCTTTGTAGGAGATGCAATAGTCTGGAAAGAGACACCACAGTAACAAAGGAAAACAAACAAGAGCCAGTGATAGCAATGTCCTTACAAGTAGGGAGACCTGAAGATCTGGCTCTTAGAAAAGATAGGAGGTGCTTTTTATAGTGGAAGTTAGCCAGCAGACACTTCTTAGCAGCTGACAAACGTGTAAAACAGCGAAGGCAACTGGAGGCCCTCTGAGCTTTCACGTGAGGCCTCCAGCCCCTTTCTACGTTGTCAGATTTATTTGTTATCCCTTGTAACTAGAGATTCTCACTGACTCCCGTGAACTGGTTTTGGCTTTGATTTTGGATCTGGATTAGCTTCGTGTTTTGGTTTTGGTAAAAACCGCCCTTGTGTGTTTTGGTTTTAGTTTTGGATGTGTATTTTTTTACAAAAATTCCTAAAATCTGCTAAAATCGCATAATTTTGCTCTTTTTTTATTCCTACATTATTATTAACCTCAATAACACTAATTTCATGTCATTTGCAGTCAATTTTGACCACTTCACAGGTCACAATATTATTTTCCTACACTTTCGGGCAAATACTGCAGCGACCTGGATGAATGGTAAGCAACAGAGCAATGACTCAAACACAAGCCACTTCCTAGCAAATCTAGGACACACTGGCACACAGCAGTGGCAGAGAAGAAAAGTGGGCAAGATTGAATTGTCCTTAGATCATGAAACCAGTTATGGTTCATCTGATCGCTCCACCTGTTTCTTGGATAATTGAGGTAATTCTACAGCTAATACATGGCAACGAGCGCTGACCCCCCGGAATGGCTGCTTTTATCAAACCCACACCAATCCAGGGTGCCAGACAATGCACTAAAAAGAGCCATTGTAATTCCCAGCAAAAAGCAAATTCATCACTGAACTTCGAATCAGCCCTAATTCCCACAAAATTGTAATCTAGTTAAGTACCTTTGATGTAAAGTGCAGATTACAAACATTTGATGAAACAGCAGCAAAGTGGAAGGTAATACATATACACATCTATTTAGACATCCATGGTTACATTACTGTGGCTTTACAAACGCTACAAATGGCTAGACAACTGTTGTCAGAATTTGGGTAAAACTAATTCCACACATAAGAGGTGGATTTGTGGTCTTATGTCCTAGCATGACAATGGCCTTCTTCTTATCACGTGCCAGAACTGCTTCCACCTGTGCAGGACTTACACAAACAACATCATCCTCATCAACATCCTCATTAGCGATTACACATAGCACTTGTGGATAGACTCTCCTCAGGAATTTGTGTCATTTCTGAATCTGAACATACATTTTACTCTAATGCCTTACTGTTTTCTTCCAGCTCTGCTTCTACACGTAAAAGTATATGGACACCACTTTTGGAGTCGGAATGACAAGGTCTTGCTTGGTCACGACTGACCTTACAAGAAGATGCCTCAGTGACAGTTGCAGAACTCGCACTCATAGAGAAAGGCGAAGGCCTCATTCTTTCCTTGCCACTGCGTGTGTAGAATGGCATGTTGGCATTTTTTTTTTCTGCAGATAACTTTGCCTGGATTACAGGTCTTTTTTTCTTGACCAAGGTAAAAGGTGTTTTTTTACATTTTTGTTTCCCTGACTTAAAAACACTATGTACTTTTACATAGGCTTTACGAGATGATGTAGAGGGAAAAGCCTGCCAGCCCTAGTATTTGTATTTCAGTAATGACAATTAGCAATGGAGCACTGGAGCTCTCCTCTTTGTGTGTATCGTATATAACACCGTACAATTTAAATGCAGATTTACACCAAGCCTGCCAGCACTAGTATTTGTATTTCAGCAATGACAATTAGCAATGGAGCAATGGAGTTCTCCTCTTTGTGTGTAACCTATATAACACCATACAATTTGACTGCAAAGTCAGAAGAAAGCCTGCCAGCACTAGTATTTGTATTTCAGGAGTGACAATTAGCAATGGAGAAATGGAGTTCTCCTCTTTGTGTGTAACCTATATAACACCATACAATTTGACTGCAAATTCAGAAGAAAAGACTGCCAGCCCTAGTATTTGTGACCTATATAACACCGTACAATTTGAATGCAAAGTCAGAAGAAAAGCCTGCCAGCCCTAGTATTTGTATTTCAGCAATGACAATTAGCAATGGAGCAATGGAGTTCTCCTCTTTGTGTGTTACCTATATAACACTGTACATTATGGGACTGCATATTTAGAAGACCAAGCCTGCCCTATTAATTCTATTTCAGCAATGACAATTAGCAATGGAGCTCTCCTCTTTGTGTATTACCTGTACAACACTGTACATTATGGGTCTGCAGATTTAGAAGACCAAGCCTGCCCTATTAATTCTATATCAGCAATGACAATTAGCAATGGTGCAATGAAGATCTCCTGAATGTCACTGTAGAATTTGAAGAACACTGCTACCCCCTCCTCTTTCTATTCTACCTATGTTGCTGCCCAACTGCTCTACAGACTGTGCTACCCCTTCTGTGTCCCTCTGTGAAATGACGCTGAGGGCTATACTTATAGAATCCAAAACTCATGAGATCCAATGACGTAACAATGATGTTTTGCTTCGTTTTCAATTCCGAAAAAGCGCGAAAGTACCGAGCCGGCTCGGTTCTCGGATCTGCTAAGTTCGGGTATGTTCAGTTCTTGTGGAACCGATCCTGAGCATCTCTATTTGTAACACATGTTTAAAATACCTGCACAAGTGTTATTACAGAGAGTTGTCTCTTTCTTTGATTAAATTTATTTTTTGAACTTATAACTGAGATTCCTTAATTCCTTAATGTGTGGCCCCTTTTGAAGGTTAGAGGGCCATCTATGTGGTCCCTGAAGTGTATCTGGTTGCCTATCACTGGTTTAAAAGAACAAATTAGGTCTATGAAAGGGATATTAAGCATAAGAAACAGATGAGTCAGTTAAGAGACAAAATAGGCTACTACAGATGTGAGGTGTCGATATATAAAGTGGGCAGTAAATAACATAAACTCCCAAGATGTAGAGGTGGGTCAGAGACCCACAGAAAATAAGTACCCATCTGAAATATGGACAAAGAGGAGGAAGACTTAGTCAATACTAAAACTTTTAAAGTGATTTATTTATCTAGTACTACATAGTATTGGCCACAAATTTCAGTACTTAAAAAGGAATTATATTCGGTTACAGAAGTGTATAGCATTGAGAAGTGACACCCCAGGACCAGTTCTTAAATTCTGCAAGGTGGACAGGGGAAGATGTGGTTGCGGACACATGGGTGAGTAAGAAGGAATGGACAGTAAGCGAGAGACAGCTGGAAGCCATGCCATGTTATCCAAGATCTGTAGGTGGGGAAAGGTAACGATTATCCATTGTCTTCCAGGACTAGCCTAGACTTAGGGGCAGGGACACAACAGGGGAGCCACTGTGGGAGGCCAGCTAATCTCCACTCCCACTCCACCCCCCTGGACCAGCACCCACCAATGTTTAAGAAGGAGAGACCCAGGGGTTTGCCTGGGGAGGGGAAAACTCAGTGGGAATTTGACCATAGAAATAAGGATCCACTCCAAAGGAGGGGTTATTCATTCTGAGGATTGATTCCTGGAAGGTATTGGATTGACTGGTGTTGAGTTTCTGTTCTCTACCAGTGACCATCATTGTCAATCCTCAGCTGAATACAGCTGTCCTGTCCCTGGGGAAGCAGGCTGCTGCTCCATCTTTGGTCCTGTCATCACCTCACTCCATCTGGGTATATTTGAATGCCCACAGGAGTGGAAAGACTGACACTCAGAGCCCCCCACACTGGTAGAGAGTTGGTCAAGTGACTGGGAGCAGCAAGATACCAAGACTCCTTGGACCTTCTGTTGACAGACTTTTTTGCCTGTCAACTGTTGCATGGCTAAGGTGGGTGGGGAAGCTTACTGGGACTCCTATAGACACTGGTGATTCACTGACCTATTGTTCAAAGTATGCAGTTTTATGGTCTGTTGTTTTACTGTAAGAAAGATAGTGCTGTATCTTTCATTGTCCGGGAGTCAGGTAACCTAGTGAACTTTGGCTCTAAAAACCTGGTATCCTCACAGTGCCCAATACCAATTTATTGCATGGGTCGTAAAAGCTCTCTTTAAGATTACATTAATACCATCAGTGATATCCAACAAACAGACCCCTCACATTCTGATATATTGCAAGACATCTCAACTGGGTGACTGAGCAGCTGGGATAAGTTTGAAAGAAGGGGAATAAGGACACAGGAAAATGTCATACTTTCTAAAATATCATACTTATTTGTTTGGTATGCAAAGTGAAGGGAAACTTATGATCTGTTGTGTGGAGGTAAATCATCTTTATAGGACATTCTGGTAAGAAGTTAGGCCAGTGTAAATAAAATCTGATTGAACAGAGATCATAAACAACTAATTTTCATTTACACAGACTTTCTAGTTCTGACATCACAGTAGAAGGGGGACTGAGGATACCCCAATCAAGTTTAAAATGTCTAAATCTAACATATTTGTTCTCTGTTAAGAAGTGTCCCTTTCATTCATGTTATCCTGATCATTTGTATGTTTACCATTTCTATTGTTTATCCCTATTTATTTTACAATAAACTATTGTATTATATCTTTGTATGTCATTTTGTTAATTGTTTTCATCTTAAGCACTGTAGATTTATTTTCCATAATAAATTACACTTAATAAGTTCATATCTCTATGTTCATACAAATTCACACGTCAGACTTAGCTTACTTTTAGAATTCTACACAGTTGAAACAGAGGAGATCATTTGGTTTATGTTAACTCTGATTAAAGTAATTTGTGACAAATTAGCTTAAAGGAGAACCAAAATCTTTCTGAGTAAGATTGTCTTCACAAAAAACCTTTGTGGTGACATAATTGATAAGGCAACATTAGTGTAAGGGAGAGTTTTATTAATTTTTAAACAGGCCAGGTGGTTGTTTTTTATTAACTCTTTGTCCAACATACGTCATGCAGGCTCAGGTGAATGCTGGATCGTGACAATGGCTTTAAAAAATGCAAAAATACAGACTTCTTATATAGAACATTATTCCGTAATAAATGTAAATGCCAATATGTGCAATATTTTGCTAAAATCGATCTGAGTATGACCAGATCTAGATCATACGCCAGTGAACGCAGCAACGTCCAATTCATCTTTCAGCTCAAAGTGTGCACGCCAATCTCGAGTTTGAGGAACCAGACCCCCTTTAAATACCCTAAATGGATGAAAATATTAGGGCTGATAGCCACACCTATACAGAGATGGAGTCAGTTGTGTCCCTATTACACTGTAATGTACAATCTGAAATTAGACAATAGCACAATTCTAGTTTGCCATGGCATCTCCTGAAAAGCAAAAATATACTGGGACCCCTAGGGTGGCAGAGTTACTACTCCAGGGATTACAATTTTATTAATTACCTATAGCCTCGCAGTCTAGGGGGTCAGGAGACTCTACAGTGCTTTTAATGCATGGTTCAAACATTTAACATGACAGACAATTTCAAAACAATTAACATTTAGTCTGAGTTGAAAGTTTCCAAGCAAAGAACATGTGTATTCTTCTTTATAACAGAGTTGGTTTCTAAAAACATACTTATAGATTTCTTATTTATCATAGCTTCCTGTTCTAGGCTTATGGGAAAGTAAAGACATTAAACATTTTTGACAACCCAGCCTTTGCACTGATGCCTGAATGTACTACAAAATCAAAAAATGAAGCATTATGCATGAGACACTAAATAATTAGAAAGAGGTCATGTTGCCCTCCTGAAATAACATTAAAAAAGACATCTCTTCACATTGTCTGAGCATATTATCACAGGCAATGGGTCAAAAAGTCAAACTGTGCAAAGCTATCTACACAAACTAAAAACTTTCCTTTTCTACAAAATAAGCACTGAGTGGAAACTTTTAAGTCCCAAGAGAGTATTAAAATGTAATAGAAACTTGAAAAAAAGAAGTATTATGGTGGAATTTAAGCTTGGTTATGTTCAATATAGTGTTCATTGAGTTACTCAGACATGTGACAAAAGTAACAGCTTATTATTGCTGCATTTAAGTTATGGTAAGGTTTTTTATTTCAAACTTTTATATTCATCAAGATGATTTTTGGGGTCCCACAGATTTTTGTCTGTGCTCTGTAACCTGTTGTTTGACTAAATATGATGTGAAGACAAGTTTCTGAAAGAAATGAATGCTCACTTCTACATTCATAACTGTTTTAGCTATAGTTTTGAAACTTAGAAATTTACAAATAGGTTTTAGGTAATTTAGATATAATTTACCAATCAAAAATTAAACTAAAGACAAAACTATCAAATAAATAGAAGAACAAAAAAAGCTTAAATTGAATTTTGACATATGCGAAATGTTGTACTGCCGGAGAACATACAACTTATATTAGGTTTAGTGTCATCGATTGCTGAATGCAAAATTACATGATTTCTCTGGAAATGTTCAGGACAGTGTCTTATGCTCTAAGCAGGGACGGATCTAGACTTTAAGTTTAGGGGGGGCGATTTTGCATAATCACGCCCCTCCTTTGCTCTGATTGGCTGGCCTGCATTAACCCCGCCTTCCACCCGTGATTGGCCATGCCCCCTCCCATTGTGGTCGCCGGCTGGGACCACTCTGATTGGCTGGCCCACATTTAGCCCCACCCCCCACTCGCACTTAGCCCCGCCCCTCCCATTTTAATCGGCGGCTGGGACCTAGCTTTTTGCTGCTGGGGGGGGCGAATGCGATTAAGTGAGAAAAAAAAGAAATTATGAACGTTATCTAGTCTATAAAAAAAGGAAAGAATGCAGTTTGTTTTGTGGAATAACCACTATGTAAACAAAATTAAATATTATTTTAAGACAAGAGAGATGTTATGAAATGCATACCATCTTCTACCCAAGAAGCTACTAAACCCCCTTGCTGAAAACGGTTGGTGCTCTCCCCAAAAACTGTGGGTTTTGGGGGCCAGCATAATTAACATGATTGCCAACTTCACACACATACATGAATTTCAAATAACTTTAATTTAATAAATAACTCCCCAAAACTTTCCTTCGTTACAAAATTAAATAGAAAATTACATTTCCTTTACACATTTTAAGCCATTATAAACCAAATTGTAAATTATTGTTTTCTTTTTCTTTGTTCTAGCTTGATCCGTTGCAGCCCAAGGGGTAAATTTCTCAAACTGCGGGTTTGAAAAAGTGGAGATGTTGTCTATAGCAACCAATCAGATTCTAGCTGTCATTTTGTAGAATGTACTAAATAAATGATAGCTAGAATCTGATTGGTTGCTATAGCTAACATCTCCACTTTTTCAAACCCACACCTTGCTAAAGTTACCTCCGAATGGATAAAGAAAACAAAATCACTAAAACCCCATAAAAAAAGTGACCAATCGGCTCATTGCAAATGCCAAAAGTGAAATAATCAAGCTGGGAGTTAATAGGACTACGCCTTCAGCACCAGCCAAATACAAGCGGCCAGCGTAAGAAAACACTTCTTATTGGTTGGTGGTGAAGGGGGAACGTATGAACTCCCAGATTTGATAATATTTGTTCTATTTGAACTTAGATGCATAAGAAAATTAAAAGCAAGATGATGAAACAAAAATAAGAACTTCCCCACCTCCTGATCCCTTCTAACCTTGCATTCTCACCTCTCTCTCTTCCTTAAACATGTTTTTATTTGTATTCTTTTTATGATTGTTTGCAATGTTTTCAATGCTATAAAACCTAATTACAAATTATTTGCTCAAAATAATAATAATAATAATAATAATAAGTTATTTTATATTTAATAAAGTTGTGAACTAGATTTTGCTGAAATATTTTATTCAATTGAAGTTTTTGAAAATTGTGTATGTGTATTTATTTGTTTTTAGTATAAATGGCTGGGGTCTTATAAAACCTTGCCCATTATACCAGAACCACTGGGGTGGCAGAGTTCACAACAACAGGGACTGGTCTCCCTGTTGTAATTGAAACCAGCCCAGACTGTCTAGCACTCTGGGGTAGCACAGTGTTCAATTTTTAGTTACTTATTTAATTTTATTACTATGACAATTATGTTTTATGTCTAATTACTGATTGTTATTTTCCCTTGAATCTTCATGTATGACGGTGTGCATATTTTATGTAACCTTTCAAAGTGTGATTTGCTAGATGACATGAGTCTGACTTATGCAAGTGTCAAGATTCTTTTGAAAGTAGCCAGGCTAGATAGTTAACCTCTTTGAAGCTTTTCAGAGTTTGGGTCAACAATCTGAACATCCAGAGGTGAAAACTCAGGCCCTGCAAATATTCCAGATCTCAGGACATCCATAACTCCCTTCGAAAGCCCTGTGTCATCTTGGGAATCAATCTGACCTAATTGAAAATATAATTCCTCAGTTGGATCTGAGAGCCATGTGAGAAAGGGTTAAAATCCCCTTTGTTACACAGTAATATGTTCATTTTCTCTGGGGAGACCTGACAAAGGTGAAAGTGTGCCATCCTTCTCCTACTCCTCACACGCCATATCTTAACTAGTAATTTAGTGATTCTGGTTTTATTTTCTATTTTATTTCTGAAACTTATTTATGCAACTTATTCTGTATGTCTTGTTATTAACTGTTTTGTAACTAAGCCTTGGAAACATTTTTCAGATTAAATACATTTAATTTAGCATATTCTACGTGATTCTTTGTGAACTTATGAAGCCAAGTAAGGCTCATGCTACATGTGTATGTTATTTAAGTGTGAAACATTAATGAGTGGTTTTGGTGAACGCAAGGGCGCCATCGTAAATCCTTCATGGTAACAGAAAAAAGTGTATTCATTGATAAGTGACTAAGTTGACTCCAGTCATGACCAGCTGTCCAGACTGCTGAATCTGAGACAGCCTGGGCATTCGTGACAATTACTTAGTGCTCTGCCAACCTCGATTTTTGTATTGCAGGTGGTGATTGTGGCTGCAAATACACTCCTCCTAATGGTAGGTGTGTTTATAGGTGCTCTATAAGCAATATTATAAAATGTTTCAAATACAAAAGTAACATATGTTGTAAAGACAGTCCTGATGTTGACCCATTCTCATGATTCATTTAGATTTATTTAAATAAAAAAGAATACTAACCAAAGTAATATTTTTGACGAATAATTGAAAAGAGATGGTATAAAAGCAGTATTAAGTTGAACTTTGATGTGAGGTTTACAACGCAAAATGTAAAGATTTTTATGCCTCTTTGTACATTTAGGCAACTGTGATGTGTACTTGGCAGATCATTGAGATTCAATGATGCAAAACAGAGGAGGGCTGGCAAATTTTAGCCCAGGGGGCAAGACTAAGCAGCCTATTTGGAACATTTTTAATTAAAAAAATGCAGGTGGCCCAGTGACCCAGCCCAAGGTAGCCCACTATGGAACCAGCCTGGAGGGCAGATGCCCCACTGCTCCCAGCCTAGCCTGCCTCTGATGAAAAACCACTGTGTTTTCTTGTCTCAGAAAACATGCTTCATTATTGTGTGTTTCCTAGATCCCGCCTGCCCTGTACTTTAGGTCCTATTATGCTTACATATTTGAACTATGCTGTTTGCCTTGACAATCTGTTGTTTTTCCCATGCATTTCTTTGGTTATTATCTATTCTGTTTTTCCTCTTAAGACTCCTGTTTCTTTCTAAATTGGATTGCATTTAATTCCTCCACTGCAATATTTTAAAAATATTTCCAATGCAAGAGCCTTGACAAAAATACTGAGGGGTAAAAATGTATGAATTTTGGAGAGATAATGCCTACCAGTTATCAGATGAGATTTTGACTCTCATAGGCTTTATTATTCTGGGACATCTACCATCTTAATCTTTCATGAGAAACTTTAAAAGATCTCTGGTAGACCTAATTGCTATATTGTTTATGTGATTAAGATTATCTTTCTTTACTGCTTTTTTTTTATAAACTCTTTATTTTGAAAAAAATATAAAAAGTATTAAACAATAGATTAGTCACAGAGCTACACCAAACATATGAAGGGTATTTAACAACAAAAAAAAAGATATCACATTAGGCAGGAAACCTTTGAGTGGGTAACTAAACAATAGTTATGACAAAACATTCATATTTTAGAAATTCTGTGACATAAAGACAAAAAGGGTGGGACAAAAAGAGGAAGGAAAACACAGAAGAGAGAAGGAGGACGACTGGGTGGTAGGTGCTCATATAGTCGTTGAATGAAACAAGAAGAATAATAATGATACTAATAATAATAATAATAATAATAAAAAAAGAATTCAAGGGGCGTGCAGGATACTACATGTGATTGGAATTGCCAGGCGTACCCAGTTCTGGGATGGGCATCAGACTAAAGTGAAGATTTACATGTCTTCTCCAGCAACTGGAGTAGGTGAAAAGGATGAAATCAGCTGATTCCTCCAACTCCAACCAGCTGAACCAAGTGGCCATAAAGACCATGTACGCAATAGCAATGTCAATAGCAGAGAATATAATATCGTCAATGCACATATAAAAGTCCACGTGGTTATGCCACTTCCTAATTGAAGGGGAGACCTGGACCTCCAATGTACTGGGACAACAGCTCTGGTTGTGTTATTCAAGTGATTTAAGAGTGACTTTATACAGAGAGAGTGGAATAGTGGTAAGGGAGAGCAACCATAAGCTCGGGTCCTTGGGAATCTCATGCACAACTATTATCTCTGAGAGCATAAACGCTTCATTCCAGATATTTGAAATATGGGTACACTCCTACCATATATGGAAGAGTGTTCCAAGAGCATTATTACATCTCCAACAGGTAGAGAGCAATTGTGGGTGGAATTTATGAAGAGAGGAAGGGCACAAATACCAACTAGTCAACAACATGTATTGCGTTTCGACCACTGAGACTTAATGAGCAGCAATGAGTAGCTTGATATATGTTGGTCCAGGAAAGTTGGGTTACATGCGCTGCTAAGTCCCTCTCTCAAGGACTTGCGAAGGAAGGTTCAGATCAAGATTACTCTTCCATCAGGATCTTGTAAATTTCAAAGAGTGCAAGGGAGGGATGGCTTTGGACAAACACATAACCTCAAAAAGAGATGAGTCTTTACCCAATGATCTAGTGGGAATGCGTAGATTGGAGGTTTTGCCTGAGTCTACTCCTCTAAACAAAGTATTGTAAAGGCCAGGAGGGAGACAGAGGAGATAGATAAGCTGAGATGTTCTCCTAAAAGCGAAGACATGTTCACACCACTAGAGTTGGACCAATGGTGGGGTGAGCTACTCTATTGATTTTGGAAAGCCAAGGAAGAGCGTTCAGTGGTGTTTGAACAGAATTATTCGCTATGTCTACCCACTGTTTGACACCGTACTGATTGGTTCACTCCAATGTTTTACTCAAGGATAGTGCCTGGTGGTAGCTCATAAACATTGGTAGTTGCACCCCCCTCCCCCAAAGTTGTGGACTAATTTATGGAGTTTGTCTAGAATTTGCTTGTGGATCATCAAGAATTGCAGAATATTTATACTTTAGGTAGTGTATTAATTTTTATAGTATTGATTCTGCCAAATCAGGATAATTTAGAAAGAGACCAGGACCCCAGTTCCTTCCTAATTTTAGATAACAGTGGTGAGTAATTTAGACGTAATATCTTGTTGTTATTTCTAGCAATGGAGACCACAAGATAGTGGATGAGGGAGGAATGCCATTTAAATGGAAAGGCGGTCTCAAGGCCAGCTATCGTTTGCTCCAAAAATTAGGAACATCAAATTAGGAAGAGTTGTGACCAGTTTGGTGACAATGGCTAGCAAGTGTAATGGATTACTGGATATACTACTAACCTTGATTAGCACTGGCTTACCTGAGGTGCGGAGTCTAACGATCTTCCCGGTATTCACCAAGAACCGCCGCAAGGCGGGATGGGCTTTGCTGCCAAGAGTCGCAGGTCACGGTCCTCAGGTTTGCCTCAAGATGTAGTACAGCGGAATAGGAGCAGGATGAGAATAGTCGGACAGGCCGGGTTGGTACACAGGTAGGCAATGCAGACAGATTTGGGAGACAATCTCGGAGTCAATCAAACCGGGTCGGTACATGGGTCACCAGAACAGATGCGAAGTCAGCTAGCCGGGTCGGTACACAGAGATGCCAGATAAACGTATAGAGGAAGGAGCGTCAGAGAATCCGGGTCAGGAGCACAGGCAATCAGGGAGGTCAGCAAGCCGGGTCAGTACACAGGGGCAACAGAATCCAGAAGGGTCAGAAAGCCGGGTCGGTACACAGGAGATCAATACACACAAGGAGCTGAAACCAGGAGGACACAGGAATCAGGAGCCAGGAACAGGTAAGTTGCCCTGACACTTCTAGAGTGTCAGAGTGCTGTTTAAATAGGAAGTCCAGATTTGAATTCCCCGCCCAGGTCTGGCGGTCATGTGACCGAAAAACCCGGAAGTGCGGCTTCCGGTTCCGACGGAGCGGCAGGGGAGCGAGGAAAGGTAAGTATCATTACAGTACCCCCTACCTTAAAGGTGGACTCCGGACACCTACACAGGTTTACCGGGAAATTTCTTATGAAAAGGTCTGAGTAGACGGGGGCATGAAGGTCAGCCGCTCTTACCCAGGAGCGTTCCTCAGGGCCATATCCTTTCCAGTCTACCAAGAACTGTACGGAACCTCTGAATTTACGAGAGTCTAGGATTTGTTTCACCTCATATTCACCCTGATTTTGAATAATAACAGGAGGAGGAACTCTGGAAGGAGTGGAAAATTTGTTATTAACCACTGGTTTCAGCAAGGAAACATGAAAAACATCTGGAATACGAAGAGAACGTGGTAATTTTAGTCTGAAGGCTACTGGATTGATGATCTCGGAAATGGAAAAAGGACCAATGAACCTGGGAGCAAACTTTTGCTGGGAACCTTTAAATGAATGTTCTGTGTAGACAGCCATACTTTGTCCCCGATGAAGAAATTAGGACCAACTCTTCTCCTTTTATCATAGGCCTGTTTAGAGCGAGTGATGGCCTTTCTAAGGCTTAATTTGGTTTGTTCCCAGATGTGGGAAAACTTGTGAAATAATATGTCCACTGCTGGAACCTCGGTAGAAGAAATCTGGGAAAAGGTGGGTAATCTGGGATGACAGCCATAGAGAACAAAAAAAGGAGAGTTGGAGATAGCCTCGTGGAAATGGTTATTATGGGCAAACTCAGCCCATGGAAGGAGATCCACCCAGTTGTATTGATTGGCAGAGATGAATATTCTCAAGAATTTCTCCAGCTCCTGGTTAGTTCTCTCTGTGAGGCCGTTAGACTGGGGATGATATGCAGAGGAAAAATCGAGTTTGATTCCAGACTTGTGACAAAAGGATCTCTAAAACTTGGATATAAACTGAGAACCACGGTGAGAGACAATGTGATGAGGACAACCGTGAAGACGGAATATCTCCTTAATAAAAATATCGGCCAAAGAGGAGGAAGAAGGAAGACCTTTCAGTGGAATGAAATGAGCGGTTTTGGAAAAACGGTCTGTGACCACTAGGATTACTGTACAAGACTTGGAGGAAGGTAGGTCCGTAATGAAATCCATGGAGATTTGTGACCACGGGTATTCAGGAACTGGCAGTGGAAGCAAATGACCATAAGGTCTCCTCCTAGGAGTTTTGTGTTGGGCACATAAGGAACAAGAAGACACAAACCTCCTTACATCCTCTTGTAAGGAAGGCCACCAGTAGTTACGAGATAGCAACGCCAAAGTCTTGCGAATGCCAGCATGACCCGAGAAGAGGGAATGATGAGCCCATCGTAACAGTTTGATGCGGAGAGGAGAAGAAATGAAGGTCTTGTCTGGGGGACAGCTTCTCTTGAGATGTGTTGCTGCCAAAATTCGGCTAGGGTCCAGAATAAATTTATTTTCTTCCAATGGTTCCGAGACAGCAGGATCAAATGAGCGGGAAAGAGCATCCGCCTTAATATTCTTAGATCCAGAACGGAAAGAGATGTTGAAATTGAATCGGGAGAAGAATAAGGACCATCTTTCCTGCCGAGGATTTAGACAGTGAGCAGTACGCAAATATAGCAAGTTCTTGTGATCGGTGTATATAGTAATGGGAAACTGAGCACCTTCTAGGAGATGTCTCCATTCAAAAAGAGCCAATTTAATGGCCAGGAGCTCCTTGTCCCCAATGCAGTAGTTCCTCTCAGCAGGTAGGAGGCGACGGGAAAAGAAACCACATGGACGTAGTTTACCCATAGAATCTCGTTGAGAGAGAACTGCTCCTGTACCTACGGAGGATGCGTCCACCTCCAGAATGAAAGGACGGGAACAGTCAGGTTGTTGGAGGATGGGAGCCGAGGAAAAGAAAGATTTTAAGGTAGCAAAGGCCTGAGTAGCTTCCACAGACCATACTTTGGCATTCGCAGACTTCCGGGTCAGGGCGGTGATAGGAGCCACAAGAGTAGAGTATCCTTTAATAAACTGGCGGTAATAATTGGAAAAGCCTAGGAACCGTTGTGTAGCCTTCAGACCAGAGGGTTGAGGCCAATCTAGAATGGCCTTTAACTTGGTGGGATCCATTTGCAATCCTGTGCCAGAAATGATGTAACCTAAGAAAGGAACCTGTCTTTGTTCAAAGGTACATTTTTCTAGTTTGCAGTATAAATGGTTTTCCCTGATCCGAGACAGGACCTCCAGGACATGTTTGCGATGCGATACCAAATCTTGGGAGAAGATGAGGATATCATCTAGGTAGATGACCACAAACTGATACAACAGGTCTTGAAAGAGTTCATTCATAAAACCTTGAAACACAGCAGGAGCATTGCACAACCCAAAGGGCATGACTAAATATTCAAAGTGACCGTCCCGGGTGTTGAAGGCAGTCTTCCACTCATCTCCCTCCTTAATACGCACCAGGTTATAGGCTCCTCTGAGGTCCAATTTCGAGAAGATGGTAGCCCCCTTAATCAGATCAAACAATTCAGAGATTAATGGTAAGGGGTACCGATTCTTTACGGTGATGGCATTTAGACCTCGGTAGTCGATACAGGGGCGGAGGCCCCCGTCTTTCTTTTTCCCCAAAAAGAATCCTGCCCCAGCAGGGGAAGGAGATTTTAGGATGAAGCCCTTTCTCAGAGTACCGTGGACTTAGTCCTCAATAGCCTTGGACTCAGGTACGGAGAGAGGGTACACTCGGCCTCGAGGTACTGGTTTACCAGGAATCAAGTTGATGCTATAATCCCAAATTCTATGTGGAGGGAGTTTCATAGCTTCTTGTTCACAAAAGACATCGGCAAAGATTTGATAGGGCTCAGGAAGAAGGGCCAAGGTTAATCTCTTGTGGCATTTGGAATCTCCTTGAGGAACCACCTTAGAAAGGCAATGAGAAAAACAATGTTGTCCCCAAGATAAGATATGACCAGATTGCCAGTCAATATTCAGGGAATGGAGACGAAGCCACGGTAGTCCAAGGATGACTGGATTGGTAGATTTGTGAATCACAAAGAAGGAGATACTCTCCTGGTGGAGTGCTCCAATATTAAGAAGAAGAGGAGTGGTGCGTACAAGGATGGATCCTTCAGGAATTCTTCCCCCATAGATGGCTAAAAGGGAGATAGGTTGCTCCAATGCTTGCGTGGGAATGGAGAATTGCCTTACCAAGGCGGCAGAAATGAAGTTCCCTGCAGCCCCGGAGTCTAGGAGGGCTGACCGAGAAAAGGTATGATGTCCTGACTGTAAGGATATAGGGATGGTGAGACAATCATTATTAAAATGGATTGAGGGAGACTGAGAAAGGAGGCCCAATGATACTGTTCCCGAACACGTCAGGCCTTGTCGTTTCCCGGACGTTTGGAACAAGAGTTCAGAAGGTGACCGCTCTCTCCACAATATAAACATAACTTATTACCTAATCTCCTCTCTCTCTCTTCGGCCGATAGGCGGGTCCTTCCCAATTGCATCGGTTCCTAAGGCAGAAGAACAGGTGTTTGGAAGTTAGGAGCTAAACGGATCATACTGCGTCGAGACTGTTCCTTCTCAGAATTACGCTCCTTGAAACGTAGGTCAATCTTAACGCAGAGGGAGATGAGATCATCCAAAGATGCAGGGAGTTCTTGAGACAACAGCCTGTCTTTGATCCGATCCGAAAGACCCTGTCAGAATGTAGCCACAAGAGCCTCATCGTTCCAACGGAGTTCTGAGGCCATGGTTCTGAAATGTACAGCATACTGACCCATGGACTGGTTCCCTTGGCGGAGACGCAACAACCCAGCAGCGGCATTGAAGACCCTTCCTGGCTCGTCAAAAACCTTTCTAAAAGTGGACAAGAAGGTGGAGAAATTATGCAGGATAGGATCATCCCGCTCCCATAACGGGGATGCCCACACCAAAGCTTGACCAGAGAGCAGCGATATCACATAGGCCGCTTTAGCCTTCTCAGAAGGGAAATTCCCTGGCAACAGTTCAAATTGAATGGAGCATTGGTTCAGGAATCCTCTGCAAAGTTTAGGGTCTCCATCAAATTTAGGCGGATTAGGTATCCGCAACTGGGAGGAAGAAGCTGCTGCCGCAAAAGGGGGGTCCAGAGCCGCAATCACTGGTGCAGGAGGTCCGGTGGCCACTAAGGTGTTCTGAACAACGTCCAGCCGAGTGGATAAACTCTGAAGGAATTTTAAAAGTTGCTCTTGGTTCGCCTCCTGTTTGTCCAATCTTCCCACTAAATGCTCCAGTAGATCTTTAGCCGCTGGATCCATGGTCAGAGCAAACTGTAACGGATTACTGGATACACTACTAACCTTGATTAGCGCTGGCTTACCTGAGGTGCGGAGTCTAACGATCTTCCCGGTATTCACCAAGAACCGCCACAAGGCGGGATGGGCTTTGCTGCCAGGAGTCGCAGGTCGCGGTCCTCAGGTTTGCCTCAAGATGTATTACAGCGGAATAGGAGCAGGATGAGAATAGTTGGACAGGCCGGGTTGGTACACAGGTAGGCAATGCAGATAGATTCGGGAGACAATCTCGGAGTCAATCAACCCGGGTCGGTACACGGGTCACCAGAACAGATGCGAAGTCAGCTAGCCGGGTCGGTAGACAGAGATGGCAGATAAACGTAAAGAGGAAGGAGCGTTAGACAATCCGGGTCAGGAGCACAGGCAATCAGGGAGGTCAGCAAGCCGGGTCGGTACACAGGGGCAACAGAATCCAGAAGGGTCAGAAAGCCGGGTCGGTACACAGGAGATCAATACACACAAGGAGCTGAAACCAGGAGGACACAGGAATCAGTAGCCAGGAACAGGTAAGTTGTTCTGACACTTCTAGAGTGTCAGATCGCTGTTTAAATAGGAAGTCCAGATTTGAATTCCCCGCCCAGGTCTGGCGGTCATGTGACCGCCGAACCCGGAAGTGCGGCGGAGCGGCGGGGGAGCGAAGAAAGGTAAGTATCATTACAGCAAGTCATCTGCAAACAGACCTAGATGATATTCCCCTGTTCCTACCTGGAGATGTTGGGATTACAGAGATTAGCCTTCGACAGGACCTCCACACAAATGACAAAAATTAACGTGTGATCCAGGTTCATGGAACCGAAGAGTGCTTGTAGCGTCAAGCTTTGGTGGTTGTCCCAGATGGATGTTTGGTGCAGGATAAAGGAGATAATGTAGCGGGTTAGAGGGTCATAAAGGGTTGTGCATATGTTTTAAAGTAATATTAAGGTTAAATAAAAAAATAACACACTAGAAGAACAGTTTTGTCTGTCTCCTTAATTCAGAGCTTTATGAAGGTGCACAGCTTTCCAAGGTTCTTCTGGAAATCAGTGCTGTTCAGACACAGGGGGACCCGCTACTGCATGTAGGCACCCAGTTGCCATGGGTTTGTGAAAGTGCTCAGCTGCCAGAGAGCCTGACATTAATCTATGCTGGCAAGCTACAGTAGTGCTCACTAGTTCATTTTGCCACCTAACTTTCAGTGATACACCTTTCAGGAGTCCATGGATTGCACAGCTTCTAAAGGTCCATAGTGGGACGCAAATGTCAGGGGTTATACAAGAAATCAACTATAGAGGACTAATTTGTGCATTTAATTGCACAAATGCCAGAGGTAAATGTGGACTCCCTGCTGCCAAAGAATCATGTAAGGTGCCCTTCTGCCATATGGCCATGTAAGTGTTCATGCAAGTACCCAACTGACAGAGGTCATGGTACAAATAAATGCTGATCAGTCCCATGAGGTCTCACTATTCCATGTTGTCACCCAGATTCAATAGGTCGGTGGTAGTACAGTCTTACAATTTTGTAGTTACTATATAAAACAGACCTCCAAGCTCTACTATATAATTCAGAATATATAAAGCAGATACCCAATATGGTGGATAGTACACAGCAGACCCCTAATCTGGTAGTCAGTCAGCTTATAAAGCAGATCTCATATCTAGTGGTGTTTGTATACATTCCTCTAATCTGGTGGCTAGTATATAGCAGACCTCCAAACTAGTGGGTAGCATATAGCAGACCTCTAACCTAGTGGTTAGTGTATAGCAGACATCTAATCTAGTGGCTTTGGCCCCTACTCAATGATGTACTTACCAGTCATCACTAACCCAAAGCACTGCTCTAACTGTCACTTATAGTGAGGGGAAAGAGCCAGAAGTATTATTTGCTAATATTAGGATGGGGAAGTAATTTGTACAATGGACTCCTGAAGCCAATAGTCATCCATTGCACAAAGGAGAGAGTAGACTGTCGCTCTCACTGTCTAATTGACATAGACATAGAACATATGCTGTTTCTAAATATACATATATATTCATATAGCACTGGAAAAGCACTAGGTAATACAAAGTCACTTACCTGTCCATCAACTAAAAACCATTGTAAGATCTGTGTGTAGAATATATATATATATATATATATGGTTGTCTCCAAATCTTCACCCTTTCTACATGTACTCACAAGATCTAGGAAGGTACTGCGCTCTATGAATGAAAATCCTTAATTTTCACGCTGGCTCCGGAATATAAGACACACTTCAAGTTGCAAGAAGATCAGCTCCCAGATTTATGTGCTCTTCATTCAAAATGATGGAGTTTTAGAATGCCAGACTATTCTTCCATTTTTCCCAACATTGATGTAAATAAAAATTAGGGAAAAGTAGACACAATATAGTATAACAAAAAAGCACAGTTGCAAAAAATGAAGGAAATGCGCTCACAAATTAGTACCAGTATTTCAAAGTGTAAACCTACAGACATAGAGCAGCTCTATGTATATACTCACAAGAAGTAATGAGCATGACACATGAAATTCATCAATGGACTCTTCAATAAGGTGTAAAAAATACTGTTCTTCCACAGACAACACAAATTGATCTCAAGTAAACTTCTACAAAGAGATTGCACTAAGTCTGGAATGGCAATCACTCTCTTCTCTCACAATGTATATTTACATGGAGAGTGAAGGAATAAAAAAACACATATGGCATACATGTATAAATAGTTGTCTAACAAGCTGGCCAGTACCCAGTCGGAACAATAGATATGCTCATATAGTTGTACACTGTCGGGGTACCAAGGCTTGGTGCCCTCATTATCGATCTCTGATAACCTGATTTCCTATGTGGTATTTTGCTGTTAACAGTAGAGTGAAGAATAAAACACAAACGAGGTGTTGCAGTTTCAAAATCAGCTCTGAGGGTCCATGCAAACTGATCCTTTATTTATACATAGTGACCAGCATTAACTGGTTAACAACAAGGACATATAAGGAAATCTCTTTAGCTCAGCAAATATACATATAAGCCCACATCCTCTGTTCAGCATTACATGCTTTTCCTGCCAGTTGCTTGCTTCAGTCTGGCATCTTGCTGCTGTCTTGTTCCATAGGAAGAATCTGTTTTTTTCCTTCAAAGCGTAGTCCTATATAGTTCTTTTTTTTTTAAGGCATTTACCATATATTTGTACATCTTAATAACTATCAATTATTTTATACTCTCACAACACTTAGTTGTAATCACCTACGACATAGCAATGAACAACAATATGCAAAGTAACCGAGTCGTTAAAAAAATTAAGGTTTGGCATTCAGAGTGCACAGTACCATCCTAGTGTCTGATATCCAGTGTCTCTTGCTTCCTCAGCTAAACCTGGAAATTCTGGTATCCTGTTCATGCAGTTCTCCAATTATGCCTGATAACCAATGTCTCCTGCTTCTTCAGCTAAACCTGGTAATCCTGGTACCCTGTTCCTGTTGTTTCTATGGACTTGTGCTAGCTGCTTTGCCATTGACTGCATCTAGTTTATACCTGTGTGACCTATGTTCAAAATAAAGACACTATTTCATTTACCCTACTCTCTGTGCTCTTCATACTAGGAACTCTAGTGAGTACATGCACAAAGGTTGAGTATTTGGAGACCTGCAAACTGATGTCAAAGTATGGCCGTTATCAGAAAATCAATAGTACCATCATTTGAGCTGTTCAAAAGATTCTACTTCTTGGTTTCTTTAAACTCTCTAATTTCTGTTAGACTTCTGGATTTACTTACATGTGATATCCACATTTTTACATTCTAGCAGTGACATGTCTGCTTTCCATATGATTTCTATCATTAAAATTTATGTGTCCAGAATTCTGCATTTAGATGCAGGACTCTGTATCTATATTTCACTTCACAGTGTGGCAAGCATAGCTGATGAAAGTTCACTGAGAGGCAATCAGGTGATTGCTGCCATCACAGAGGCAGGGTGTTGAATTCCTAAACAGTATTCAAACCTGCTCTGCCTGTCATTCACTGTCAGAGTATCAGCTTTACTGTTCTGAGCGAATGAGTGCGTGATCACAATGACTATTTGACTCCTGATTATTGACACTTGTTCCTGTTTTCGAGAGGCATATAACCTGGCTTTGTACTGCAGTGACAGACCTTTGGCCATCCCTGACTATTCCCCTGCCTACTGATTCTATTTTGTGTTACCTGCATCCAGCTGACCTTGGCCAGTCTGGCCATTATGCCTTCAGAGCTACTACCGGTAGTGCTCCACTCATCACGTTATTGGCCAGTTTGGTTACTACACAAAGTCAAGTGCATCCCTCAGGCTCTGGTGAATACCAGTAGTAATTTTAACTTTGCACTATCACACTCTGACTGTGTTATACCTAGTTGGTGTTGTCATGGCCATAACTAGGGCTCTCCGATAGGGGCGACCGCCCAGGGCGCAATGCTGAAAGGAGATGTAGTTTATAAATATTTAAGGCTCACTGGTTAAAATTGAGGGCTGGGGAGGTTGAATTTTTGCTTATCACCCCATGCGCTAAAACGTTAACTTACTGCTCTATTGTACTCACAGCCCATGTCCTGATGCTCTACTGAAAATACATGACAGAACAATTATCATCAAAGTCCTTAATTTCTTCTTTCTTAAATCAGTAGAAGACACAATGTATCAATTTCATTAAACTTGTTTGTCACCTCTTTTCCCCTTTCATTCATATTTTTGGTGCTTGAAACAATGGCAGCACAGTGGCTAAGTGGTTAGCAGTGGACCATGGCCTTTTCTGTGTGGAGTTTGCGTGGGTTTCCTCCTACACTCCAAAAACATACTAGCAGGTTCATTGGCTGCTATCAAAATTGACTCTAGTCTGTCTCTCTGTCTGTCTGTGTGTGTATGTTAGGGAATTTAGACTGCATGCTCCAATGGGGCAGGGACTGATGTGAGTGACTTCTCTGTACGGCACTGCAGAATCAGTGGCGCTATATGGTGATGATGATATAATGCATATACCAGTAATGTTCTGCATCTCTTCTATCAATCACTGGTGATTTTTTTTTTCAGTGTGCTGTCACTTTAGCAAGTGATTGACCATTACCCAGGCTTGTATTCTTTAGTAGGTATGTTATCTCTGTCTGTATTGAGGTGCTGTTTTATCAATGGATTTTTATCTAGTTAACATATGTTTAATTATTGATATTAGAACTAGAACATAGTGTTTTCACATTAGTTTTACACTACAATTTTATACTTAGGGGCATGATATATAGCACTTCCAACACAGAGTACTCTGAAAAAAAAATAAAAAAATTATAAATAATTAAAGACGTGCAGCATGCCCCATTCCCATTTCCTCAACCAGCCCCCTAGCTAGACGTCCAGGGCTTGTTTCCACTATAACTATTGTGAAAACCATCCAAAATTTGGTTAGAGCAGAGTAGGTGGCTTAATGGGGAGTGGGTCTCCAAAAAACAATGTGGGTCTGATTCATTAAGGAATGCAAATGATGATATGTGCTTTATTTTGCATTAAATTGCACTGTGCATGCCCAGATGCTAGAGAGTGCAAGAACATCCAATTAATCTTTGAATGCAAAAAACATTTCTGACAGAATAAGATTTCATGGGCGGAACAGGATGAGGAAGGCGTGTCTGCAAGTAGTCAATCTATTGTAAGGGCAGTCGGATCACTTACACCCGGTACAGTTCAAGTGTAAATGCCGAATTACAGTGATAATGGTCATGTATGCATGTTACAGCATGTGTTTGCAATAAAGAGCAACTGGAAATGCATTTTATGTATAGTAGACATTAACAACATCCTGATAAATGTATTTCATTGAAAAAAGAAAAACTTTTCTTTTTTTATGTTTTTTCATTAATGACTATGGGCTTGATTCATTAAGGAGAGTAAAGCAAAACAATTGAGTAACTTTGAACCTTGGTAAAACCATGGTGTTTTGGAGGGGGAGGTAAATTTAAGAGGACAGATTTATAATTGGGGTAGAGCATGTCCTAGATCAACTTGTAATGTCAGTGTAAAAATAAAGCTATCAAGTATTTGCATCCTACATGAAAACACAGACAGTATTTTCCTTATGTGCAAAATAATAAACTAATGTGCACCCCTTGCATTGTAGCATGGTTTTGTCCAGGAGAAAACTTACTCAATTTTTTACTTACTTTCTTTAATGAATCAGGCCCTATATTAGTAACAGGTGACAATGATTTAATACTTTTTTGTTTTTTATGTGCGTTCTGCTGGGACTTTACAATCCACATATTTATTGTACGTAACCTGCAGTGTATTGTGGCTGTCTACATATGGCAAGTGCCGTATGTGCAAAGCATACATAGACCCGTATTCCAAGAGAGACGTTTCTTCAGATCTCCTTCTAGTTTAAAAAAATGCACAATATAGTAATTTTGCGTGCCTTAATGAATCAGGTCCTGTGTGTCCCCCCTGAAAGGTGGGGCTAATAATCTCAGGCTGAAAAGCCCCGGGGCTCTTCCTGACACTCTTGGGATGTGAGAATTGGGGTGATTAACAATATTGAGAACCCTGAAGTAAACTACTTCCCAAAAGATTATTCACAAGTTTAAATATACAATAAAGTGTTTTCTTCTTCCTGGATTCAATGTAGTTCACATCCAGTACATTAAAAAAAAAAAAAAAGCATGCCACTCCCTGCAAAAGCAGTAACCAGCTATGTCAGACTAGGCCAGTCACATTATATATTGGAATAGCCACAAAAAAGCACACATGTAATTAAAAAAGTATTTAATTTATATAAAAATTCTACCTAAAGCCCTCATTTACTTTTATTGTACGCTCAAATCTTCTTTCTTCTTTTTGAAATATTCCATAGGAATGTGAAATAACCATAATTCTGTTTCTAGTCAAGAAGTGACAAAAATGAATTCAAGGGTCAATATGTCCTGAGCCAATCAACATAGCAATGGAGTGTGGGAAAACTGCTCTGATTGGCTGATTGCTTATTAATCCCTAGATGTCATTGAAGTTAATTAATTTAATTGTGCAAGCCCCACGATCTGCAAGTGCAAGTCACTTGAAGCTCTAATTATGGATGCATTTTTCTCATACTTGCCAACTCTTCCTTGTTGGCTTCAGGGAGATCCCAGGGAAGGTGGGTGTGTGGGGGGCGGGGCTTGATGAATCACTTCATTTTGGCACCGCCCCCTAAACGATTGTCACAATTTTGGCCAATTACAAGATGACGCAATATTTGCGCCATTAAGCCCAGGCACTTATCTATTGCGGGCGTTGAGAACCGTGAGGTTGCCCTGCTCTCCCGGGAGCCCAGGAGGTCTCTCAGAAATGCGGGAGTCTCCCAGACATTTCGGAGAGTAGGCAACTATGCGTTAAAGAAAAGCAGCTAATGAATCTCTAGAGACTGAAGTGTCTTTTTCATTTCTGTCTCCATTACTGAAGTCATGTTGTCTTACCTGTCAGTGTTTGATTAAATCTTGGTCTCCATGAAAATGGCCACCTCCATAGGCATCAATACATGGACATAGGACACAATTTCTGAACTGTGTTATCATGTCACAGATGGCGAAGCCAACTACGTCTAGTACTGGCTAAGCATCAGGGAGAATGCCAGACTCTTCAGGGAGTGAGGGAGATCACCCCTATTTCAGGGAGTCTCCCTGAATGTCAGTATGATTTTTCTGCACATGCACAGTATGACAAAGCACATTTTTATGAACAACTAAAAATCAGGCCCTTAGTGTACTGTTTATTGCTTTGCAGAACTAGCAATAGCTATGCTAATTTTAGTCTGTACATCATAAAGTATCATGTATGTTTATGCAGCTAAAACCAAAGCAAAGCTGTATTTGTTTACAGCAATTTTTAGAGTCTTTCTATATCTTAGGCTATGTTTTGGAAAGTAAACCTAATACATTCCAGCTCTTGCATGATTTCTGTGGGAAAGGATTGTCAGTTATAAATATATTATATCAAATAACTACCTAATGTACAGTATGTGCTGTATCATCCTGAACTGCTGCTGTATTTTGCTATATAAACCTGGATATACAGTATTAATTTTGTTGCCAAAAATACATATAGCGGTATTCATTGCTCTTTTGGACAACTCTTAACTAAATCGATCCCTGTCTCCTGTGCTCATCCCTTAACTAAAATCTGTAATATTTCTCTCTCTTTCTACTGGTATCTGTCCATCACTAAACCCAAAATATCTCTAAAATTACCATCCCATTTCTCAGCTACCATGCCGCTTCAAACTTCTTGAGAAATTGCCTACAATCGCCTCAGATGCTTTCTTTCCTCACACAACCTATTGGAGCCTCTTCAGTCAGACTTTCATTTCCAACACTCCACTGAGTCTGCTCTGAATAAGTATGTCAATTATTTGATTACTGCTATATTAAAGGCCATTACTCACTTCTAATTCTCCTAGATCTCTCTGCAGCAGTTGACACTGTTGACCACTCTCTTCTTAAAAAAACGCTACAATCACTAGGTCTTCAGGACACTGTCCTATCCTGTCTCATCTTACCTAATTAATCACTCTTTCAGTGTACATTTCTCTGGATCCACCACATCTCCTCTTCCTTTATCAGGTGGAGTACCACAGGGCTCAGTCCTAGGCGCTCTGCTCTTCTCTATATATACCAATTCTCTTGGCAAAACTAATAAGATCCTTTGGATTTCAGTATCATCTCTGTGTGGGTGATACCCAAATTTATCTATCCTCTCCGGCATCTGTGCTGTCCCATGTTTCTGACAGTCTTTTTGAAATTTCATCTTGGTTGTCCTTTTTCCAACTTAAACTCAATCTTTTACAATTAGAGCTAATAATATTCCTAAAAGCCAATAGAAATTACATTCCTTACATTTCTATTTCTATTGACAAGATGGCAATAAATCCTGCCACTCAAGCTCACTGCCTAGGTATGATCCTTCACTCAGAACTATCCTTTGACTCACATATCCAATCTAGGACAAAATTCTGTTAAATACATCTAAAAATATTTCTAGAATATGCACATGTCATTTAAAACACTGCTAAAACTTTAAATCAGGTGTGTCCAACCTTTTAGCTTCCCTGGGCCACATTGGAAGACGACGAGTTGGTTTGGGCCGCACATAAGATACACTAACAATAACGATAGCTGATCATCTAAAAAACCATAGAAAACATAGTTAACATATATATATGAGAAAAAAAGTGATATATATATATATATATATATATCACTTTTTTTTCAAATCCCCCTATACTTACCTTTCAATCGCCCTGTTCAAAAATCCTCTCTAGTTATTATACTATAATCACTTTTTGTATTGTTTCGATGCAATATCAATAAAGTGCATTTAAGCCAGGCATTGTATATCAGGGTGTCCTGACCAGGCCTGCGGTACCTGACATATACACCACTGTGACCCCAAATTGTGACCTGTTTTGATAATTACACCACTATGTTAGTTAAGGGATAACAACTTATAATGGGCCAAAGAGAATAATATATAATGCCCCATTAGTACTACAAGTAGAAGTATGTAGCAATTAGATAAGGTCCCTGATGCTCCAGGACCAGGTGACTTTTATTCACTGGTCAGCGTCAATTGAAATAATAAAAAAAATCCCCCTTAACTTACCTTTTAATCAGCTTATTCTCCTGTCCTCTTCTCTTCTTTTCTCCAATTCTGTACTGCTGATTGTTCTTCTCGCGTGGGTGACTCCTCTGTGCTGCGCTCCGCAATGGATATTGGGTGTGATGACATCACGCCCGGCATTCACTGCGAGCACTGCACAGAGGAGGAGACAAGGGAGGGAGCCGGAGTACCAGCTGACGTGACTGCAAGGTAAATATTTTCTTTTCTTTTCTTTGCAGGATTTTTTTTTTCCATTAACAGCGCTGCCCCCTTGCCACAACCAAAACTCCTTCTGGGCCACATTTACAGGCGTGCTGAAGTAAAATTACAAGCATTTCATAAGTGTCAAAGGTTTTTATTGACAATTACATTTAGTTTATGCAAAGAGTCAATATTTGCAGTGTTGACCCTTCTTTTTGAAGACCTCTGCAATTTGCCCTGGCATGCTGTCAATCAACTTCTGGGCCACATACTGACTGATGGCCACCCATTCTTGCCTAAGCAATGATTGAAGTTTGTCAGAAATTGTGGGTTTTTGATGGTCCACCCGCCTCTTGAGAATTGACCACAAGTTCGCAATGGGGTTAAGGTCTGGGGAGTTTCCTGGCCATGGACCCAAAATTTCGATGTTTTGATCTCCTAGCCACTTAGTTATTAATTTTGCCTTATGACAAAGTGCTCCATCATGTTGGAAAAGGAATTGCTCGTCATCAAACTGTTCTTGGATGGTTGGGAGGATGTTTTGGTACCATTCTTTATTCATGGCTATGTGTGTTCGCCTCACTGTGCGTGCAAATGCACTCACACCTACCTGCTGCCATTCCTGAGCAAGCTCTGCACTGGTGGTGCCCTGATCATGCAGCTGAATCAACTTTAGGAGACATTCCTGGCGCTTGCTGGACATTCTTGGGTGCCACAAAGCCTTCTCCACAACTATTGAACCTCTCTTCTTGAAGTTCTTGATGATCCAATAAATGGCTGATTTAGGTGCAATCTTACTAGCAGCAATATTCTTGCCTGTGAATTCTTTTTTGTGCAAAGCAATGATGATTGCACATGTTTCCTTCCAGGTAACCATGGTTAACAGAGGTAGAACAATGATTTCAAGCACCACCCTTCTTTTAAAGCTTCCAGTCTGTTATTCTAACTCAATCAGTATGACAGAGTGATCTCCAGACTTGTCCTCCTCAACACTATCACCTGTGTTAACAAGAGAATCACTGACCTGGTGTCAGCTGGTCCTTTTGTGGCAGGGCTGAAATGCAGTGGAAATGTTGTTATTGGGATAAAGTTCATTGTCATGGCAAAGAGGGATTTTGAAATTAATTGTAATTCATCTGATCACTCTTCATGACATTCTGGAGTATATGCAAATTGCCAGCATAAAAACTGAAGCACCAGAACTTGTGAAAATAATGTTTGTGTCATTCTCAAAACTTTTGGCCATGACTCTACATAAAATGCATATTTATAGTTTCTCTTGCTTTTTTAGGCATGCATATGTCAGTCATCACTATCATTCGGAACTTACACCTCCCCTGTAACTCTTACCTATTTGTCTGTTAATAGCCAGTCTTGTTTTATGATTGTGTTTATTTTAAATTGTAAAGCACTGTAAGGTATACTGGCACTATATAAATAAATGATGTTAATAATTATGTATATATTACTATAATGTGTGACGGAAGGAGGGTGTATGCTACTATAATGTGTGGGGGAGGGTGGGGTGTATGTTAATAAAATGTGTGAGCGAAGGAAGGGGGAGGCCTGTTAAAATAATGTGTGAGGGAGTGTGTGAGGGAATGTGGGAAGAAGGTAGGCGATTAATTTAATAGCAGACTGTAGTGGGAGGCTAATTATTTAATAGGTCCTATTTTATATATGGGTCGATGGTGCAGCTATTTAATTCATATTAATTGTAGGTGAGGTGACAGGACCTTTAATTTAATGCTTGGGGATATAAATTGAATGTGCTGGTGAGTTTGGGAAGGGGGGCTACGTATTAAATGTGAATATGGATTATTTAACACCGGTGGTTGTGGGAAATGACTATATATATTAAATGTAAATGCTATTAATTTTGTTGAAGTTTAATCATTGGATAAAGGTGGTAATCAATCATTTCTGTACACTGCAATCAGTTGCCATGCGATTAATCCACAACGTAATTAATATCGTAGCAACATTTAAATATGTTTAACTTATTTTCTATCTTTTAATATAAACTAAAAAGTGGTGAAAAGGCTAATTAATGTTTCCAATGTTTAAATTACATAGAGTTTGGTATCATTCTGCTCGTTTCCAGTATTATTTATGTAGCGTTCACACATTGCGAATGTTAGTTATAAAATAATATCACTTTTCATACACCAAATAGCAAGTCCAGAGATGCAATAAAAGAACCAGTTTATAGGGGTCAAAAAGTGAGAGCCTGAGAAAGGACATCTGGGGGTAAATACACTGGTATCTACCACTCCTATAGAAATGCCCTAGACACTGCAAAACAAACATACTTCCAATCTCTCATCTATGCTCAGGCTTCTAACCCCAAATGCCTTTTTAACACATTTACATCTTTTCTTAATCCTCCCGCCCCAAATCCTCCAACTACCATCCGTGCCCAGGATCTTGCTTCCTATTTCAAGGACAAAATAGATAAGATCAGACTTGACATTGTATCATCTCCCCCGACAAGCAATCAGCTCAATTCCTTTGTAGCACCCTCTCTCTTCATTTGATCCCACAAATGAAGAGGAACTTTCTACTCTCTTCTCATCTTCCTACTCTACCCCCTGTCCTCTTAATCCTATTCCCTCACAAATTAGTAGATCGCTGTCTCTTGTGCTCATTCCCCCTCTAACTAAACTCTGTAATCTATCTTTTTCTACTGGTATTTTTCCAACACTATTCAAGCATGCAGTGATTACTCCCATTTTAAAAAAACAAATTCTGACCCTAACTCTCTCGCAAATTACCGCCCCATCTCTCAGCTTCCATGCCCCTTCAAGCTTCTCGAGAGAATTGCCTACACTCACCTCACACACTTTCTTACAGCAAACAACCTATTGGATCCTCTTCAGTCAGGCTTTCGCTCTTAACACTCCACAGAGGCTGCGCTGACCAAGGTTGTCAATGATTTGATCACAGCAAAAAGTAAAAATCATTACTCTCTTCTAATTCTCCTGGATCTCTCTGCTGCATTTGACACTGTTGACCACACTCTCCTCATACAAATGCTACAATCCCTAGGTCTTGAAGGCACTTTCCTATCCTGGTTCTCATCCTACCTATCTAATCGCTCTTTCAGTTTTAATTTCTCTGGACCCACCTCTGCTCCGCTTCTTTTATCATTTGGAGTACCACAAAGCTCAGTTCTATGTCCTTTTCTATTCTATATCTATACCACTTCTCTTAGAAAACTAATAAGCTCCTTTGGATTTCAGTATTATCTCTATGCGGATGAAACACAAATCTATCTATCCTCTCCTGATCTTTCACCATCTGTGTTGTCTCGTGTTATTGACTGTCTTTCTGCCATTTCATCTTGGATATCTTCTCGCCAACTCAAACTCAATATTTCAAAAACTGAATTAATAATATTCCCACCCAAAAACAGAAGCTTCCTGCCTGACATTTCTATTTCTGTTGATAACATAACCATGAATCCCACCCCACAAGCTTGCTGCCTAGGTGTAATCCTTGACTTACAACTATCATTTATTCCCCACATCAACTTCATATCTAAATCATGTTACATACATCTAAAGGACATTTCCAGAATACGCACATATCTCACACAAGACACTGCAAAAACCTTAATTCATGCACTCATCATCTCCCACATCGACTATTGCAATTCCCTCCTTACTGGTCTTCCCAAAGTCAGACTTGAACCCCTACAATCTATTTTCTATGCAGCGGCTAGATTGATTTTCCTTGCTAACCGTTCTTCCTCTGCTGAGCCACTCTGTCACTTTCTACCTTGGTTCATGTATTTCAACAAATCCAATATAAAATTCTTCTACTAACATACAAGGCCGTCAACAAAATTGCACCGACATACATTTCCTCACTTGCCTCAAAATATTTCCCAACTCAACACCTCCATTCTGCACAACATCTGTGTCTCTCTTCCGCTCTCATCACATACTCCCATTGTCGGTTACAGGACTTTTTTCGGGCTGCACCCACTTTGTGGAATTCCCTCCCTCGCACAGTAAGACTTTCCTCTAGTCTCCAAACCATAAAGGGTTCTCTGAAAACCCACCTCTTCAGACAAGCTTATGATATTCCTCAACCACCATCTTAATCTCCCTAGGTTGCCCTATTATCACGCTCTACACAGCTAACACAAGACAACAACCCTCTGACCAATATTGGTACACACACAGCCCACTCATTACTTTTACCTTTGCATTCTAGCTGGTCCAGTGTGCAATATGATGTAGCACGTGCCCTTGTGTTTCAAACTCCCATTGCCCCATAGATTGTAAGCTTGCGAGCAGGGTTTTCTTACCTCTCTGTCTGTATGTATTACCCAGTACTGTTTTATCAATGTTTGTTCCCATTTGTAAAGCGCTATGGAATTTTCTGGCGCTATATAAATAAATGTTGATGATGATGATTATGATAAATGTATCAAGGTCCGATTTTGCTAATCCAGCGATTTTCTCAGGAGAGTTGAAACTCGCAGATGTATGAAACTGAGACTTCATGTAAAATCGCCAGAGTTATGCTTCTGTCAAAGTTTAAACTCCCGACTGTTTGCCACTCTGGCTATACAAGTCTCAAATGTATAAAGCTGCAATTAAGCAAACTCTTCTTGCTTAAAAACACTCCAGATACAACATGCTGCTTGCTAAAATTTGCATGGGGTCCACCCGATTTTTACGGAACCAGCACTAGGCAAACCTGCCGGGGTTGGTGGCACTATAGCAGGGGGACACGCGGCAGGGGTCCCCCTGCAATAATAACAAACCAACCCCAGGCTGTTCAGCGCTGGGCTGGATTCCCTAGGGAGTGGGGTCCGCCGGAAAAAATGAGCGGGCCCCCCTCTAGGGACACCCAGCCCAGTGCTGAAAGCACTAGGGCTCTTCCTACACCCCTGAGCGGTGGGTGTAGGGTAATAACCGACGATAAAAGTAGAAAACAATAAACGGCCGCAATTTTGATTTGTGGAACTACAGGGTAATTTTTATGGGTTTAGGGATCCAATTGTACACTATGTGTTATTGTTTTGCTGGGTATGCAGGCTGGGCTGAGCGGTTTTGATGTTTTCCATATGTGTACTTTCTTTTTCTTTGTTTATTAGCCGTACAACCTTTTGGTATGTTTCCGTATATACTCTCTATGGGGCTTCAGTGGTGCAGGTCGAATTTGCTAATATTCAGAGATTTTTCAAAATGTACCTTTATGCAAAACGTAATGTGTGTTCGCTATGTAGAAGATATGTTTCACTTTGATACTTACTATGCCATTATTGTCATTTTTCCCTCAGTTCTGAGTAAAGTGGGTCCTGGAAGTCCTTTTCTAGACTGGGTGACCTTTGCATTTCATCTCCTTCTCTGGTCCCCACTTTCCCCCCAAAGTCATTATGGCAGTAAATAATCCTGTGATGGGGGGATTCCTGCTCACCTGGAATGTTTCCTGCTCACCTGGGGCTTGAATGACAGGGTTAAGCGTAATCTGGTATTCTCCCAACTTAAAAAATAGGCACCAGATATTATCTGTTTGGTAGAAACACACTTGCATGGTGGCAAGGTATTGGCACTCAAAAGACCCTGGTTGGGATGGGACTGCCACTTGGTACATTCTCCAAACTCTAGGGGAGGCTCTCTCCTCATAAGAAATAACCTTCTCTTCACTTTAGAACAACTACAACTAGACCCTTATGGTAGATATGTCTTTATACAGGCAATAATTGAATCCTCTCCAATAATAATCCTTAATATATATATATATATATATACATTTACTATGACTTCCCTGTCCTTATCGTTTATAATATATATATTTTTTATATTCTTTGTTGCAATGGATGGGATGCGCACGGTTCACTTCCTACAATACACCACTTGATTGCCAAGTCATTCACTAGTTAATTTTATTATATATACAATTTCTATACAAATTGTTCTAAATATTCACAAGTGACAAAATTAAGCTTATGCCCAATGATTCAAGGGCATGCATATATTATTATCCTTCTTGCTCGTTCTCCCTGTCTACTCATTTTTAGATAGTAGCGATCTTGCACATAGCATGTTTTTATTTAGTAGTTGTCAGGATGTGTGTTCATCCTACGACATATAATATTCACTGCTCACTAGATGACATTCACTGTTTTAATTGTTCACAAGCAATAAAGTTGCGTTTACTCCTCGCGCATGCGCGTGGAGTGGCGGTCTCCGCGCATGTGCCAATATGGCGCGGCTCTCCTATAAGTAGCCATGATTTATGTAATGCATGTATCTTTGCTCCTGATGAAGTCTTGACATGTAACAATGGAAGCATACAAGCCAGAATTTGCACTCTCCCAGTTTGCATCATCTATCTGCATGCTATAACAATCTGGGAATTGCAGTTAACAACTGCTAGACAATAAAGTGTGTCCAAGACTGTAAAGTTTAAATATAATTTTACATGTGTATTATTTGGTTCATAAAATTTTCTTTATCCTCTTCCCCCCGTTTTCTGTGGATTCATCACCTCCCCCCTTTGTTTTCTGTAGCTCCCCTCCCATTCTTTTCTGTGGCTTCCCCCCCTTTGTTTCCTGTGGCTTCCCCCCCCCCTTTGTTTTCTGTAGCTTCTTCACTCCCCACCCCCCTCCGAGTTCTGTAGACTATTAGGAGATACAATACTCAGCCTTTAAAAATACTCCTTGCAACACTATAATCATCTATTAGGTATTCTAGCATGGAAGAGGGAATTATCAATTTCCCTAGCCCAAAATTATATATATAGAGTCATACACAGCAATTTTATATAATTCCTTTATTTCACATAATTCACATTATATTTCACTGTAATTTTAGACTGTTTTATTTGAACTAATAAAAGTTATGTTTTATTTCACCAGTAAATTGGTTTAAGGAATATGAATATATTTATGGACTACTTAGTGCACCCCAAATCAACTCAGCTCTTTCTCAGTTTTTTTTCCCCTCTCAGAAGAAAACCCAGATTTATATAAATGGAGAGCACTGGTAAATGATACTATGAATCATGAGAGGTATATGTATACTGAGAGGTGGACGAAGCACAAATATCACAAAATATGGTCTTCATGGTATGACTCAAGACAGGGGCTAAATATATCAGGGAATGACCGCAGTCATACTCCTTCATCCTAAATTTTTCCTTTGTTTCTCTCTCCCTTCCATGGCACCATCCAGCCTCAGAACCAAGACTCCTTGCTCTTGTTCAAACTCTGTTTCCACCTGTGTAGTGAGGACTATTGTAATATCCAATGTCTGCTTACCACGTGTAGCCATAGCCAGTGTCGGACTGGGGCATGTAGGGCCCACCAGGGGACTGCAAAGATAGGGGCCCTCCAGAGTGGTGTCACTTGCTGTCTGGACCCTGGAATGTTGGGGTCCTGTTTGGAAAAAGGGATAGGTACATTAAATATGGAAAGCCTAGCAACGATAGCACTCTAGCCCCCTTCCCCAACCAGTCTCAATATTAAATCAAAAGCTCCCATGTTTAATAATTAGGCAAACAGCCCTGACATTAAATTAATAGTATTCACATTTACTAAATAAACATATGCCTTCCCCAAGACATTAATAGTATTTACATTTAAGAAATACACATACTCCCTCAAAGCAGCCCAGATATTAAATAATTGGCATTTGCATGTAATAAATAAACCTATTACCCTCCTTAAAAAGCCTAAACACTAAATATTAAGTATGCTCACTGAACAAACAGACTCAGCTGCAAATTATCCCATAGCACCACCATCAACCCACCAATAACTTAATAAATCCTGCACACTATTTATTTAACAGCCCATGCCCCCACCTAAACTACATTGAAATCCACCCCCCTGCTCTCTCCACACTTACCTTCTTTCATTCCAGAGTTGCAGTGTCTTCGGTCTTCTTCTCATGCTGCTTGCACACGTGGGGCAAATCACATGTCCTGTGGTACTGGTCATCTTTTCTCCATTCTTTGTTCTCTCCAAAACAACCTCCCTCGCCTTTTCATAATTCCATCCCTGGTTCTCTAATTCAAGCCCATTCCCCTGTCCGCTTGATCTATTTATAGAACATACAAAATCTAAAGAAAAATAGAAAAATGGCACTTCTATTTCTCAATGCGTTACCTCCTGTTCATGACACACAGTAATGGTCTCAAATCGTATTATGCCACACAGTAGTGTCCCCCAATTCGTATTATGCCACACAGTAGTGTCTCCCAAATCGTATTATTCCACACAGTAGTGTCCCCCAATTCGTATTATGCCACACAGTAGTGTCCCCCAATTCGTATTATGCCACACAGTAGTGTCTCCCAAATCGTATTATGCCACACAGTAGTGTCTCCCAAATCGTATTATTCCACACAGTAGTACTCCTAAATCGTATTGTGCCACAGAGTAGTGCCCCCAAATCGTATTATGCCACACAGTACAGCCCCCAAATCGTATTATCATCATCATTTATTTATATAGTGCCAACATATTCCGTACCGCTTTACAATTGGGGACAAACATAGTAAACTAATAAACAAACTGGGTAAAACAGACAAAGAGGTGAGATGCCACATAAGTGCCCCCAAATTGTATTATGCTACACAGTAGTGACCACAAATCATATTATACAACACAATAGTGCCCCCAGCCTGTGACAATGAAAATCATGGGCCTCGTTTGTAAGGAAGAGGATATATAACAGTCAGTAACGGTTCTAAAAATTGTCTGAAAGTCAAAACTTGCAAGAAAAAGCCAAAACAATGCGGTAAACATTTTAAATGAACTTCCGAGTATTTTCACATTCTCAACATAACACTGGGTCTTACTAGCTAATGCTCATCCTCTACTAGAAAATATACAGAACAAAAAGGTAATAGTAATGCAACTGTTGCAAGGTCTCACCAGTAAAGTGTCCCTGCAAAAGCTTTTAAAATGTCACATGTTTTTTCACATATAAATATTTATTTCTGTTTGTAAAATGACAAGTTAGCGTTCTTTATTTCTGTACCCTTATTAAGGGTTATTTTTTAATAGTAATGACCATTTTTACACGGCAAAGGAAAAATGGTGAATGGAAATACCTATTAGGTGCATACATATTAGGTTCATATTTCAAGTGCAGAAAAACCACACTAAAAGATTGTAACCTCATGTTAGTAACCTGACAAGACAAGCATTAGGCTCTGTACTAAGCTGTAAAATGTATATAAGACTTTGTCACTGGGCAGACCGTCCAGTGGACTCTCTGTGGTAGCCTCAGGTGGGAGTCCTCAGGCAATCCCACTTAGTGCACACCGCCAGCAGTGAGGGAGAGAGGAGGAGGTGGGCAGGGCCAATGCAAGGTTGCTTGGCGCCAAAGGCAAAGTTTCATCCTACCGCCCCTCCTCCCCCCATACTCACTTCCCAGCCCCTAACACACTTGACATTTGTAAAATAATCATAACTCAACTCCTCCTGACTGGCTGGTAAGGCTGCAGTCCAGATGCTCTTATATCCAGATGTACTGATGTCTGATGCAGAATGCTGTCCAGACTTCACTGCTGCCCAGGAGCAAACGCAGGAGATCTAGAGGGGAGGCTCCAAAAATTAGATTTCAGAATAAAACAAAACAAAAGCTTGACATCACACACCTGTTACATACTGACATGCCCCACAGCCACCACTTTTCTCACACGTCTATCTGCCCACTAGCCATTCTCACATATGCCACCCCTTGCCCATCAGCTTTTGATGCACATGCTACCCGCATAACACCAGCTCTACTTACATACACCCCTGTCCACCAGCTTATCTCTCACATGCACCCCTGTCCTATGCACCCTAGCCAGCTTTGTTCATACAGGCCCTCTGCCCACCAGTTTTTCTTTAAAATTACCCCTGCCTACCTGGTTTCCAAACTGCTTTCCTCCATCATGCCCCCTTGCCAACCAGCTTTTTTCTCACATACCCTTTTGCCCACAAGCTTTTAATAAATACACAGCTTAATGATTGAGCCAACAATTTTTTTTTTTTTAGTATTTGCCCACTAGTTGGCTCTACTCTGTTGCTGTCTATTAGTATAATTAATTAATTTTACATCTACAGAATACAGTAACACATGAGAATAAATAAAGGTAATCTGAATAACATAGATAATCTAGATCTTTCTATATTTATTTGCATGTGTTAATGTATTCTGCAGATGTAAAATTAATTATACCAATAGACAGCAACAGACGAAAGCCAAACAACATAAATGGTTGCTTAATTTTGTAGTTCCTATAAATTAACAGGGGTCTGATTGTTAAAGTGTGAGCAGCCATTAAAATGGAGATAACAGCAGTCTTCTCAGTAAAATAGGCATCGCACAATTTATGAGGGGGTTTATGCCGGGAGAAATTAAAGATTTTCTCCATTTCTCCAGCCATATCAGTCCCCATTTTCTGTAGCCTCCTTTCTCACCCATCTCTCTTTTCTGTAGCCTCCTCATATGGCCCGTAATCTGGCCCTGCCTGGGGCCGGGCTAGATGCCAGGGCTCCCAACATTAGGCTTGGAGCCAATTATTGAACACTGCAGGGTTAAAATTATCACTGATCACTTCTAATCAGCAATTTTCAAAGCCACAAGTTGTATTGTAAACTACCCTTCTGGCAATCAGCAATGAGTGCAATAACAAGTCTAACCTGTTACATAAACAATGACACCTTAATTTTTTACCACTAACCCTCATAAATGTTACTATTCCATCTAGTAGCAGAGGCATATTTAAGGATTGAGACCCTCCCCTTCCAGTAAACTTATCAGAAATCATGCAGCCCCAAAGCAGTACAAGTCACATTAGCTGCTACTAGACTAGTACCCACAACTGAAGCACTTATTACATGTCCTTTATTTAAAATGTATTCAAATATCATTATGCTCTCAACTTTTAACAAGTTAAATGAAAATTAACTTCTACAGGAGAATGCTTGTTGTGTGCATTATCATACTTGACATGTAACAATGGAAGCATACAAGCCAGAATTTGCACTCTCCCAGTTTGCATCATCTATCTGCAAGATATAACAATCTGGGAATTGCAGTTAACAACTGCTAGACAATAAAGTGTGTCCAAGACTGTAAAGTTTAAATATAATTTTACATGTGTATTATTTGGTTCATAAAATTTTCTGTATCCTCTTCCCCCCGTTTTCTGTGGATTCTTCACCTCCCCCCTTTGTTTTCTGTAGCTCCCCTCCCATTCTTTTCTGTGGCTCCCCCCCCCTTTGTTTTCTGTGGCTTCTTCACTCCCCCCCTGACTTCTTAGCTTCTTAAAGCCCCCAGAGTTCTGTAGCTTCTTTACCCCCCCACAGTTTTCTGTAGCTTCTTCACCCTCCCCCCTGAGTTTACTTTAGCTTCTTTACCCCCCTTTGTTTTCTGTAGCCTCTTTACACCCCCTTTGTTTTCTGTAGCCTCTTTACACCCCCTTTGTTTTCTGTAGCTGCCCAACCCCCCCCCCCCCCCCCCCGAGTATTGTAGCTTCTTCACCCTCCTTTGTTTTGTGTAGCTGCATCTTCACACCCATTGTTTTCTTTAACTTCCTCACCCCCCCCTTTGTTTTCTGTAGCCGCTTCAACCCCCCCCCCTCCCGAGTTCCTTGAGCCCCATTTTCTATGTATTAATGTACTTACCTTTTTTTCTTTTTCTCTTCTTGTCCACTTCTCTGCTTCTTTCTTCTAACTTCTTTGGCTTCTTTGCCTGGCTACTCTCATTGACTTCATCGTGAGAGCACTGCCAGGAGCCATGAGCCGATCACATGACACATGTTAAAATGTGGTTCTGCCCAGTAGCAGCACCGCAATGCAAACCAGTGGGTCTGCAGGATAGCCAACTAGGTAGCGGGCGGACGCTGCACCCTGCGCGATTGCTCCGCCCACATTGAGTTTTCTGAGAAATTATTCATTTTTACTCTGCCTAAGGTGGGGATTAAAAAGGGGAGGGATGGGGCTGTTCCACTCCGCCGCACATGTACAAGGGTGGCTGGTTCCTGGGAAGGATACAGTCACCAGGTAGTGTCCATTCCGCACGCGGCCCCCATTTTCTTCATGCACCCCAGTAGTTCCTGAGTCGGGCGAGTCCTCTCGATTAGTATTCTGCTTTACCTGCAAAATAAACCCTATAGTTTGCTACATTTAGAGATCTTGTCCACAAAGGGTAGACAATACTTTAAGAGTTAAAAGTTCAGTCCCCTATAAAATTGAGATGCAGTTAACAAAAATCATTCTGATTACCTTTTAGGAGACACATCATTTTGTTAATTTTTCAAGCTGCTATTAATAGTTTACAGTTTTCTGTCAGGTGATTAACATAGAAACCAACATCACACAACATTTTCTTCATGCACCCCGGTAGTTCCTGAGTCGGGTGAGTCCTGTGGATAAAACTCTCTGGGCCAGCAGGGCTCCGCCTACAAATAAAAGGGGGTGAGGTCCTAAGGCACCGGGGCCCACCGGAGATTCTCCCGGTATCCCGGTGGCCCAGTCCGACGCTGGCCATAGCCGTGTAGGTTCTTATAGTGTCTGACTCTGCACTTTGTATTTCAGTAACTATCCACATATTCACCTAACTCACCTGATACGATAATGATTGCTTTGTATTAACCCCACTGTAACTACGGCTAATTTCTGCTTGTATTTTTCTTTTTTTTTGTTTATTCAGTCTTCTGTATCAATGTCAGTCTTGTATGTTTTTTAAAAAAGTCAATAACATTTTACTTGATTTAAAAAAAAAGCACGGGTGATATTGATTTAATGCTGCGGGTGGTTGAAGTTTTCTAAATTACGTGTATTCATTTTTTTCCAAATAGGGCCCCAACATTCCAGGCTTCGTACTGTACTGCTCGTGAAGGCAGAGCTGCATGCACCTAAGAGTAGTGCACATAGAATTGCCTGTGTATTTGTCTAAACTTTGTCAAAAATGATGAGCCTTAATCCAGCTCTGTCCTCACCAATCCTGGTTTAATAAGCAAAATGAAGCACACTTTGGTACACTTTTACAATATTTTGCTAGAAACACCTTCGCTCTGCCCAACTCCTCCTCATTTTGGTTGGGTGAGCAGGTAGCCTATAAATTTACAAGGTACTAGTGTTTCCTAGCAAAGTGATAGGTTGCATACTGGTTCAGCTCACATAATGGAAGCCTCCACTGTGTGTAGATTAAAGGTCCACTTTAAATATATTATTTTTGTCTTTCATTTTTGAGTCATAATAATCCATTGTCTATTATATTCTTTAATTGGGTTATTTTTTTATTATGTTTTTTTAATTAACAGTTCCTTTAATCTTCATCTTTTTCCATTACATACGTTTCGTATTTCATCATTTTTCTTTTAAAAATTGTTTCATTGTTTTTTTGTTTTTTTTTTTACCAAAGAGCACGTTAGAAATATCAATGCACCTCTGGGCCAGTGTATGCCATGAAACACTTATGAAACGGCTGTCATAAAAAGTAAGCCTTACTGTGTTCAACTCTCTGTTCATACGTATGGTCTCATAATAGTTTTATAGTTGTGCAGAAATAATTACTTTATTAAAATGTAATTTAATTTGCCCTCAAATCCCTAATCTCATTTGTTTGATGTCCTTTCCACGTTAGAAATTCATTAAGGGACAACACAGTTCGGTTCCTTAATCCAGTCATGTTAATATATGTATATTTTATGTGCCGCGTTGTGCTGAAAGATGGATCACAGTAATTAATAATGAATAAAATTGACATGAATGTCAACAAAAATATTAAAATATGTTAAAGACAAGAATGTTTTATGTTAGTTGTATTGTTCATGCATTTAGCAACCTTTTACAGTAACTAAGTGATATGAATCATTATGGTGTATTGGCGCTAGATGCTGTTCAGATTTTTCTGCTTTGTTTTGGCCTCCAGGTATAGAACTAAATCATAAAAATACACACAAAATGAACTGTCACTTGGCAACTCCTTTTCATGTTTACCATTCTTATTAGCCTGATGGATTACATGGAAGGCAGTAGCAACATTGTGGAGGAAAAGAAATGATAGCACTGTCTAATTTTTGTCTGTGGCTGTCACGCATTCATTTGTTCTACATTGTCTTCTATGAGAAAACTGATGGCGGCTATAATAATAGGCAGCTGTAATGGAAAAACTGCAGACACTTTAGTTTTTCTGTTGTGTGAAATGTAGTTGGAATGATATTGAACACATAGTTTTGGGAATATGATCCTATCTGCCTGCTTTGCTGTCAACATGTTCGGAAAAAAAAAAAAAATTGTAAAAAAAAAAAAGAAAAAGGTTTCTATAGAACACCAGGTGTTGTGACAATCAGTGTCTGTGCATACTAGATAAAGGGAAAGTAATCCCATAGTACACAAAGCTTGACATGCAAAATTTGTGTATGCCTGAGGTAAAGCTGAATGAAAAACTATTTATACATTTTTCAGTTTCATGCAAATTTTGCAGTTGTGTTCAGTAAGTAAAAGCAAAAACAAAGAAAAGGGTAGACTGCACAAATTATTTAGTCTGGCCTTCCTAATTACATTTTGCCTTATTATAGCTCGACACCTTTGACAATGGTACAGGATGCACTGGCCTAATTATGGCTCTTATTTGTATATTGAACAATAGGTTCTGTGAGAAAACGGGGGCCCACTGGACTGAGGAATATTTATTGATCACCCGTTTCTCACAGTTTATTGTACTTTTTAATCCTTGGCCCAGTATATACACCAGAGCATCAGGGTATTATTTGTAATGTTATTTCATGTTATCATGTACATTTTGCCCTTGCAATATTGTATGTTTTAGAAATATAAGGACTGTTGCCATATGTTGTTAAAATAGCAGGACAGCAGAAACCATTTTGCTTGTGTTAGCTAAGATAGTTGAGCTAGCTAAGGTAATTACCATTTGTCTCAAAAGTCCATTGTTATGAGGTATGACATAGATCTGGGGGTAAATATATCAAGCTACGATTTTGAAAGTCCAACGATTTTCTCGGGCGAGTTTATACTCGCTGATGTACTAAACTGTGATTTGATGTAAAATCACCAGAGATGAGTTTTTTAAAAAAAATCGGTGGTTTAAAAAAACTCAGCAAATCGCAGTCGCGATTTTTCCCCACTGTGACAGAATGGACCACCCTGTCTGCTGTTGCTGGAAACCGGCTGGGCCTACTTTGCCACCATTCCCTTTTGTCATCCCAAATGCACCCTCTTGCCGCAGTAGGAGGGGCTTACAAATGCTGCCACCACTGGAATCCTTATCGGCATCCAGGACCGGGTTTCTCCTGGGTAACTGATGCTGCTAAAGTACCCCTTGCTGGTGTACCTGGGCTGGTACTCCTAACCTCTTCTGATTGATCAGGGTTGCTGTGTATGGATCCCCCCTGGCCTATCACACTGGCCAGAGCTGCTGGGTAGCAGGCAGAGCGGTGTGTTATGCACGTTTTGTCGCTATCCAATAACGATTGTCGAATCTCGATTTGTGTTTCCAACGCACAAATATTTATTCTCAAAAAGTAGTTAATTCAAGTGAAATAATAATAAGTACAACCATTACTTATCGCAGGCGCTCTGGATCCAGTGAACAGTCATTCAGGTCTGAAGTCTGTGGTCAAGATGACTGAACACTAGTTGTAAAGCTTCTGCTTATATGCAAACAGAAATACAGTAAAACAATGCAGATGGTGTGACTTGCTTCTATTGGTCCAGGCTTCAGGAGGGTCCAGGGGGTTGCAGATCATAGGCTAGTTCAAACTAAAGAATCCAAAAGGTGGGGGTCATCTCTCCAGGGGATGTGCTCCTTTCTTCCCGCCACGACTCCAGTTTCAACTAGTCCATTAGCATTTTATAATCAGCATCATATGCAATGTGCGATCTCTTCGCCGAATGAACCGGACAGCTGCTGATGTAAAGAGGATCAATATGATACCAGACATGACACATTTCCTTTCACCTGTACCATATGTATTACTAATGTGCATATACCTTATAATATTACACATAAACACTACTATATTTCGACATAAATAACTATGTGTTGCGACTATAATTAATGTGTACTATTTACAAAGATGCGTATTGGTGCAAATGTGTGTAAATGTGTAAAAACCGCTATTGCCACGTGTTGTGGCTGCGTATGCCCTTCCACGCTGTAGCGTGCAATACGCATCTTTTCAGACAAAGACAACCAAATCTGCTCGTAATTAATTGAAATTACTTTATCCAATTTGCTGACTTCGACAGGTGGTATCAGATAAGCTGTGTCCAAACCTCAGCAACAGCCTGGAACAGATTAGATTGTGGGTCTAATCTGTAGGTCATAGGAATAGACAAGTTTCCAAGCACGTCTTAGAAGCAAGTGTTATTTGCTCACACTGGTTGAAGGTACCAGAAGCAGGTCAGATGAAGCAATAAAGAACAATTTTCAATATGAGACAGTGCTTTTTACACAGATTTGAACACAGCCTCACAGGCTGTATTTAGAATCAGGATGCAATTTGTTATGCAATGCAAAGCTAACAATATTTACACTTCTCTGTTATGTGCTAAAACTTGACGCTTGCATTATCTGAGATACAGTCACGCCAGACAGCCAGGTAGTGGCCCCTTGCTGGGTATACAGGCTAAACAGGTTTTTGTCACTTTACATAAAGACTTACTTAACATTTCCTGCTATCAGCAAACAGACTTCCTCTAGCAAAGATACAAACTCAAACAATGACACTTGCATACAAAATATATCCCAATATAACACAATAAGTGCATTTCAAATTATACATTGGTGCCTGCACCTCTGATTGAAATAAATTTCTACAATAAATTATTTCTACATGATAAAGCCATAAATAAGTTATTTATCAGTGATCCAGTCACACCCTGTCTATTGTGCGTGGCCCCACCAATTTTCATGCAACCAGCAAACTAGCCGGGGTTGGTGGCACTTTAGCAGGGGGACACGGGCAGGGGTCCCCCTGCCATAATGACAAACCAACCCCAGGCTATTCATTACTGGGCTGGATTTCCTAGGGAGTGGGGCATAGAGAAGAAACTTATTAACTTATAAATGTAAAGAAAAAAAAAACATAGTCTGTATAGTTCAAACTAAATAAGGCAATTTGCTATAAATGCAAATTTGTTTTTCATTTTTTTTCTTTGCTGGGGCCTCTAGAGACTTTGCCCGGCTTGTGGCTGCCTGCCTGCCAACCCTGATCCTACCACTGCTTCGCACAGGAGTATCAGCCAATGATGGGCTTTGGGTAGTGGTTTCAGTGTTGGCTATGGAATTTAATGGCAGTGGTAGCTGAGCCAATAATTGGCCACACATTGTGACAAAATGCCCGGACATCTCCCGCACATCCCATGTAAAATTATTTGTGTTCATCTGGATCAGGGTATTGTCAATTCTTACTAAGGATGTTGACATGCTTTGCTGTCGCTGAATCCCTCAAAGTGTTCTCGGTGGAAGGCCACCAAATTCTCTTGTACCCTGGTAAAGTTTTAAATTCAAGCTGCCAAATTTGGTGCAGCTGCAAGTTGATGTTGGTTAGGTGCTAAAGTTGGAGGATTTGGAGGCCTTGGTGCAGCATGCACAGATTCCACAACTTCTGGTACTGAACCAACTGGTTGTAAAAAGATGAATCCTTCACATTCCACGTCTGCTATGTGTAGGTCTTCTGCGGCCACATTGCCCTTCATGTCGCCTTATGATGTTCCTTTGAAAATAACATAAAAAACATTAATATCCATTATCTGGACAAAGGCAGTTACAGGTGCATTTCATTTCAGCAAAACTATTCATAGCATCCCCCCCCCCCCCCAAACACAACATGGGTGGATTTACCTACTAAGGAGTCATCATCCCCCTGGCTTGCTGCAACTGGTGCTGCTGCTGTTGGTGCAGTTGCTGTCTGCTGTTCGGTGGAGGCTGTGTATAGCAAATTGAGAATCCATTGATATTAATGCTTTTTTCTTGTGTAAAAACCATTACAAAAAACAAATAACATTTTAATATGACCAGACTTCTGTTTGTGAGCAGAAAACAAAGACATTTACATGCTGCTGAATTACTGTTTGAACATAAAGGAAAAACATTTGCACCATTATGTAGTGCTCACTAGCCATTGTTTGAGACATAGGTCTGTCAGTGTCCCACACATTAATGCCCATGAGGAGCTCTATTGGTATCAGCTGCTTAAACTCCTCCTCATAAGATAAGTAGTTCATCACCAGAGCAGGCCCACCTCCAGTCCCTGCTCTTCTCTCCTCTGCCATCTTTTCCTTGATTTGCCATTTAATGTCACTGATGCGTTTGCAGCAGTTTTCAATTGAACGCTAAATGGGGCCCACTGCATTCACCACATCAGAGAATTGGGACCAGAGCTGTTTTTTGGGGGCAAAAGTCGTCTTGGCAGCTAGACTGCCCAAACTTCTTTCATAAATGGGCAATATATTGTGCACTAGTTGTTATGGGCACCAGTGCGTCATAAACTTGTAGAACTAGCAGAAGAGGTCTTCACCTATAACAGCCACCTTTCCCATAGGTCATGCTCACAGGTACTCGGATACCCCCAGGTCTTATACTTGTGTAGTACAAGTTTATGGTTAGCAGCACGCAGGAGTGGGAGATAATACGCGGACTAGGGACAGGTCAGAGGTCTGCGGTCTGGAGCAGAGATGGTCATGTCTGACTGGCCTAACCGAACACAGGCGGATACAAACATCAGATACAAGCAGGGTCAGGGCCACAGGCAACGATGAAAATCCGGGTAACAGGCAGAAGGTCAGGGCAACAAGCGGTGGTTCAAAGTCCAGGTAAAAGGCAGAAGGTCAGGGCAACAAGTGATAATTCAAAGTCCAGGTAACAGGCAGAAGATCAGGGCAACTAGCGGGTATCAGGATCAAGGAAACAGGCAGAGGTCATACACAGAAGTCAATCCAAAGGTTTTTAACAAACACAGCACAGGAGCAGGTCAGCAAACTGGTAACAGAACACTATAACCGGCAGGGAGGCTAAGCCCTCTCTGCCATAAATACTGAAGGGAGCCAATCAGGGCTTAACCCTGAAACTATCCCCAGGACCTGCCAATTTAATTCTAGAGTAATTAATTAGCCCGCAGGCTGTTTCTTTTACTCAGCGCGCGCGTCCGTCTATCCGCGTTGCCGGGAAGCGGCACTGATTCAGAAAGCATCACGACCATCTCCTTGGCAACGGTCGGGATGAGGGGAACCAGAAATGACGTCCCGGCTGTTGCCGTAGCAGCCGGGACGCTGGAGGAGAAAGCGAGCCGCGGATCGTGACACTAGTGCACAATTCCCCTCAAAGCCAAAACGGGTATTACGGCGAGACTTGGCTTTGCCTGCAAAAAGGCCTGGTTCTTCTTCCTGCCCCTCCTGACCTCCTAGCTCCTCTCTCTCCTCCTCCCTAACCCCCTCACCTCTCCTTTCTCTTACCATTTGCTAAACACGTGCATGTTTCAATTCGCAGCAAATCGCGAGATTTGGGAAATCAGACAAAAAGTGCTACTTAATACATATAGCGACTTGGAGACTCAAATCGCTGGTTATCTCCTGATTTGCGGCGATTTTAAATCGCTGAAAAAAATCGGACCTTGATACATTTACCCCCTGGGCTTTTAGTAATTAAAACAATGTATGAGTGACTGTTAAAATAGCTAGCTTGCAGCCCAAGTTAGCTATAGAGGTCAACGTGTAATCTAGGAGGTAATTAGGTTAGTACTATCAGATTATGTGCAATGTGTCTCCATGGTACTATACTGGCTGACATAGCATTGGAAAATGTATTAATATGTATCAATATAAATGTTATTGTATCAAAATGTATCACAGGCTCAGTTGGTGTAACACTGCAGATACAATGTGTGAAATATCTTAATGTATTGTAACATTTTTTAAGTGCATCAAGCCAAATAGCTAATTCAGTCAAGTAATTTCATTGTATAAGCAAGGCAACAGAGTCAGTTTGTCTAACAGTTAAATAATTTAAGTGTTCACTGATAGACCCCTGCTGAAAGGGGTAGGATAGATTCATTCTATCTTGGAGGATCCTGGTGTATGTAACACATGCATAAAGCACTCTGGGCCAGGCATACTGGCTCACAGAGACCCTACTAAGGCAGGGTCTGTGTGAGCCAGTATCCCAAGGGGGTGATATAGAAACTGTCTAGCAAAATGGTAGCGGTAACACTGTGGGAGGATACTGAGATTGTTACTTTGGAGTGCTGACTGCAGGAGGCTACACACTACCATTTATCCTTCTACTTGTAAATGTTGTGCTGCCATAATAAAGCCTTATTTTGGATATATTCTCGAGTGTGTTGAATCCCAAGGAAGGTAACCACCACCCCAGCTAACGGTGGTTTCCTCACAGGTTATATTTTACTTCGACTTAAAATGCCACATAATCTTCCACCTTCAACTTCTGAATTGACAAATATTACAAAATGTAAAGCTGACGTTCCCTGCTCACAAACAGATATCAACATTGTAAAGACTTGTAAAGACATTTTTTAGGGTGAGGACACAACCAATTTGTAGCCACACTACATTTAGGTGACAGCGCCTGCTGCATTTATTCTGTACTTCTGGGATATCCAAAATGACTTCATTTTTAAGTGTAGCATGCATTGTAGAATGAAGAGTAGAGAACACAGACAAACTGCCTCAGTACTCAGAGGTAAGTATTGCACCCACTACAATTACCTCTCACAATATACAGCAACCAAATAAAGCAACCACCCCCTGAACTACATCTCACCCATCCAACAATGCAGTGTACAGTATTTTTGCCCACTATTACTCACAGACACTTTTCCTCACGCGGAGATAAAGCCCACACTTTCCACCATCAAATGTCACCAACTGTAATTCCCCTCACTCACCACCACTCACTGGCATCATACCTCACCTACTAAAATATCCCACACTCAACACCAATTCCTGGCACAATGAATCATTTACTGAATATTACCTTGATCCGAATGTAATCAGCATGTGTTGCTAGGGCCGATGTGACTCGAGTACAGGTGTGAGTGAGCAGATGGGATGCTGTCCAAGTGGAAGTGGAGAGCAGACTGCAGACCATCCCCCAGGACTGAGTTTGACTGCTCTGCTCCATGTGATAGGTTGCTTAGCCAGTCATTGAGCTGGGGGCGGGTCTGTATCGGACAGTACAATATAAAGTACAATATGGCTAATCCGGACTTGATCAGCCACTAGTAACTCTTAATAGCAAGTTATGGCCCTCATTAACTAGGATCAACACTCTAAGGGGGAAATTTTCCATGAAAAACATATCACCGTTAATACGATATTTTAACCCTTCCTATTTTCAAAAAGCCGACATTTAAATTATCGTATTAACGGTAACTATGCTCACTATTACTATCGGTATATAGTGCGCAGACCACGTTACTTTTTATAGTAACACGGTCAGTTGAATTCCACTGTATGAAGGAGCCAGTGCCCCACCATATCTAGTGCCCTGGGCATAATCAGATACTGTATAGCCCTAGTTACACCCCAGATGTCAGGTTTATTTACTGCAGGGCACCCCTTTTTAACTCAACCTCTAATGTTTTAACTCTTGTTAACATGACATAATTGAATGCATATGTCTCTTCCAACTTATTTTCCTAACTGTGAAAATCCGTGTTGAATTAATTAACGGGGGCTAATGACATATTTTAACATCCATTAACCAATTCAGTCCAGCTTATTGCAGTGTGACAGGTATGCCAACCAATGAAAATACCACACACAAACACATGAAAGATACCTATAACAGCTGCTTTGCCGGGGCCATTCCTCCTACAATAGCTCCCCTCTCTTCTAGTGAGATGTTGTGTGAAAGAGTTTTTTTAACTGACAATATTAAGAATAACTTGTAAGGTACTTGCAAACAAGTGATTAAAATGCCATACAAATGCATTGTATTCTCACAATACAAATTAAGGTTCTTTATTTTGTTATGCGCAGTAATTTAATTTGAAAAGTTTTCTGCAAGTTTATCTTGTGAAACAACACCAGTACAGGCTCACATAAGCAGCTTAAAGCTTTAGCTGACAATGACACATTACGTTCTTAAAATGATTGCAGTAAGAATAAAGGCAGGCATTCCAATATTGAAGATAAGGCTTTTTTCTCTAAACAAACCATCACAATTGACAAATTGAACCTTGTTAGCTTACTCAATTGAGAAACATTTAATATCTTCTGATAAGTTGCTCACATGGAAGTTAAATTTCAATGTGTTTCTGTTCGACACTATACATATTGGATAGTGTGCCTTTTTATTTGCAAATTTTCATACAGAAATCGCTAATGGTAAATTAATAAAGGAGAAGATTTGTAGGTTATGTTATGTACACATGTAAGATCAAATGACAATCTATTAAGATCTGCAATCATCACTACTTCCAGTATATAGTTTACAGCATATACTAACAATACTGTGTAGCTCATGGTATTTTATCTAAACCTCTGATCTAATGTATACTGATATCTGAATTTTATATTACATCATGTCTAATAAAATAAACAGAAATATTTTAATTTTGAATGCATCATTTTTAAATTCTGTTTTTTATATGACACACAAGCAAACTGAACATTGATATTAAAAAAAAGCTTTGTGCTAGTTGAAAAATCATTTTTGTCCAATCAAGCATCTTGACTGCATAGGTGATTCAGCTATAAACAGGAGAGCAAATGCTGAATCCAGAGTACAATGAGGTGGATGCAATAAACAGGAGCCAGAGAAGGAGACGTTCTAGCAGGTAAGGAGACCTGAAGTAACTTTAGTAAAGAAGCAGTTGCTTTAAATAAACAGGCTGACAGGTACTTAACCAATGAATGAAGGGAGTTTTGAAAAAGTCAGGTGTGCGCATTCTCAGTTCAGAGCTTTTCTCGGCAGTTAACTTGTCATCAGTTACACCTCTTTTTCTCTTCAACACAGTAAAAGGTTTTTTGGGGTGTGTTTTTTTCCCTGACTTAAAAAGACTATTTACTTTTACATAGGCTTAACCAGGTGACGTACAGGGAAGATTACCATCAGGACTGGTGCCAGCAGCTGCTTGCTGATCCTGCTCATATGTGGACTGCTGTGAATCCATTTTAATGAGACCCAAAGCACTTGCAGTGTAAATTCAGAAAGATATAGTGCTGGTATATAATAACTTCAACACCAGAAAATAGATTTTTTAGAACAGGGGAATATCTGACACCCCAAACAGTTTGTAATGTTTGCAAAAATGCCTCCTCTATACTCCTCTCTTCCTGCTCTAATAACTGCTCTCTTTCTGCTGTAATAAGTGCTGTAATAAGTGCTGCAATAACTGTTCTCTCCCTGCTCTAATCCTGCGACCTAACCCTTCTCTCTCCCTCTATCAAATGGCAATGGATTGCTGTGGAGGCAGATATTTATGCATATGAAACATCGCGAGAACCGAACTCCAAGATCCGACGACGTCACAATGACGTTTTGCCTCATTTTCAATTCCGGCTCGGTACTCGGATACCTGCAGTTCGGGCCCGCCCATCTCTACTAATTATGTCCTTCAATGAGACTTACTGCAGAACCGAGCCCGCCCATCTCTACTAATTATGTCCTTCAATGAGACTTACTTTGAATGCTAATACATATGGTGGCAATGTTGCCCACATATATACTTCAGTCACTCTGTGCCTTTCCCCCCCTTTCTTTATCACTCTGTGCCTTTCTCTCACCCCTTATCACTCTGTGCCTCTCTCCAACCCCTTCTTTATCACTCTGTATCTCACTACCACCCCTTCTTTATCACTCTGTGCCTCTCTCCCACCCTTTCTTTATCACGCTGTCCCTTTCTGCTTTCCTTCCCTTGCCTCTCTGCTCTTTTACTTACCTTCTATTAGCTTCTTTCATCTCTTCTGTACTTCTCTACTGTCTTCTCTCTTCTGTCTTCTTTCTTCTTGCTTGGTATGCGCTGCTCCTCACTTGGTACTCAGGCGTGACGTCATCAAGTCTGACTTGATGACGTCACTCCCGACATTCAGTGTCAACGGAGGAGAGAGGAAGGACTTCGGCGGCGCGATCACGTGAGTATGATTTATTTTTTTTCACACTATCCAGCTCCCCCCACCAACAAACGAGTAGGAGCTACACCCAGCATCCCGTAGCATGTCTGGGCCCGGGTAAATAGTACCCACCCCCCTCTCGGTGGCCCTGCTGGTGCTGGTGGTGTATGCTTCTGATATTAATATATTTGTCATGTGCAAAAACCCACAATAACAACATTTAAAAAAAAAAAAAACTCAGACTTCTGTTTGCAACGTGCAGAAAAATAAAACATTTACATGCTACAGGATTACTGTTTGAACATAAAGGATAAACCTTTGCACCATTATACAGTATTCACCAGCCTTATGCTGGGACATGTCGGTGTCCCGCACATTAATTTCCTCGAGGAGCTCAATTGGGATGAGCTACCTTAACTCCTTCTCATAATATGTGTAGCTCATCACCAGAGCAGGCCCACCACCAGTCCCTGCAGCTGATCTTCTCTCCTCTGCCATCTTCTCACTTTCCTTTTGATGTCACTTATTCTTTTGCTGCATTTTTCTATAAAACGCTTAATGGGGCCCACTGCATTCACCATGTCACATAATTGTGGCCACAGCTGCTTTTTTCTGGTCTTGACAGCTAGACTACCAAAAATGCACTAATACTAAATTGTGTATGAGGGCATCATTCTCAGCAAAACTAAATCACATATTGCTCCCAGACTTTTTTCAACAGAATGGCCTGCCTCTTCCATCTGCCCCTCCTCACCTCCTAGCTGCTCCTCCTAGCTCTTCTCTCTCCTCCCCACTGTCCATAGCCTCCTCACCACTCTTTCCACTCACCATTCTGACAGATAAACACACAGGGGAAAGACAAACCAAAAAACAAATAGACTGACAATGAAAACAACAAATATACCAAAACACCAAAACACACTCACCCCAAAAAAATATTAATAAACACACAAAAAATAAGACAAACAAGGGCAGCTAAACAAAATAAGACTGAATTCCCCAACCCAATTGGTACACACTACAGGGTTTTTGTCCAATAATCGGCTCAACCAGCCGACATATGACCGCTCGTTCGAAAGTCGGGCCAGTGTGTGTAGTGTCACGATGGTCGAAAGTCTGCCCACATGATTGTCTCCTCATTTGGTTGGTCGTACCGTTCAATATTTTCCTTCCAATCTCCTTTCCGTTGTGTAGTGTATATAGATTTCTGACAGATCCACGACAATCCCCCGATACTTCCTCGACCTTGGGGCATGTGTATGTAAATTTGTGATGCCTGTACCAGTCCCACACATCACAGACTTGTGTTTTGTATAGAAGTGTATTGCACCTGTTGCAGACCGTTACATTTGTGTAAAGCATGTGTGTTATTACCCTTTGCATCTATGTTGGGAACCTATTCATATTTACCCTTTATAAACTTATATCTTTATAAACTATTCAACTTATAAAGTCATATTAACCTTTTAGTTTTATTGCAGAATATGACAAGTGAAAAAAATAATATTACACTTTCAAGGTGGTTTGTGGCAGAACAGTTCCAAACAGCATACGAATTTCAACAAAATTTTTCTCAAGTTTTTTAATTTTCTTGATGTGGCTTGGGTTTCTATTGCCTTTGATTTCTTTACCTACGAAACAAGTAAATTAAAATGTTTACCATTCTTCTATATCTGTAATTCATATCAAACACCAGAAATACTCTCATTTGCTCACCTTGCACACTGCTCGAGATCAGTTTATGCAGTGGTCCCTGTGGTGCAATCGCAATAATAGCGGGCTTAACCTCCATATATTCTGGAAAACAGGTACCATTTTGGTTCATTATAATGGTACAGGTATGTGCCCAAAGCATTTAGTTGTCTATACATGTTCACTGAAATACCTTTGTGTATAACTTCTTTAATATCTTTATATTCAACATCAATTTTTTCTTGTTTGATAACAGGTGTTACATTAGTGGTATCAGTGGTATCTAAAATGGCCTTCTCACGGTTAATTCTTCGTTCTGACAAAACAAAAATCTATGTTACAAATTAGGCGTTTACATTGCTTCATGTACAATGAAATAAAGTCCTTCAAACTGGTATACTACACGTGGTACTCACCTTTTTTAATGTCGTAGTTGTACTGGTCCAGTACTTTTACCATCATTTCCACCTCTCTTGGGCTCATTGGCTTTGCTCTTTGCTCTTCTTGAGCATCTCCATCCCCCACCTTAACTTTTTCAACGTTTTCTGGCCCTTCCAGCAACGTCTCCGTCTCCATAGTTTCAACCCACACTGACACCTTCTCCTCACCCGCAACCGCCACTGACACCTTTTCCTCACTCACAACTGCCACTGACATTTTCTCCTCACTCGCCATCTTCTCACGCTCCTCGGCGCCAGACAGGCTCCTGTCATTTTATACACTCAGACATGGGCATTTGTTTCTGCTGTGGACCAATCAGCGATGATGCCCGCAGAGAATGGAACATTCCATTACATATGAAGGGATTTTATTATTAGGGAATAATTATTGCATTGTACTTTACAAGTTAAATGTTTTTTCTAAATTTTATGTATGGTAATAAACTTCTATTGTATAGGAATAAATAAAGAGACAGTGTTGCCTTCTCTTTTTATGCGGCTTTGGGTGTTAACTATAGTGAAAGCTCTGCCCATTTATGCTAATGTCTTTGGTATATCGTTACATGCCATGCAAATGTTGCTTCAGTCAGTGTATACGAAATTAAAATCATTGCTCTTGACAACATGGCTGTAAAAAGTCACTAACGGGTCGGTCGCTCTTCCCTTTATCAACTAAAACAAGACTAGTGTGTATGCAGTCCATGGACCGAGCGATCGGACCATCAATCGGATGTAAAATCGATCAGCATAAAATGTTGGTGGAAAATTCTGTAGTGTGTACCCAGCTTAACACAAACTAAACTCTATTTGTCACCTGCTCTCTCTAAGCTCTTGCAACCCCTATCAAATCAAAAAAGGATGTATCCTGCTTTTTATAATGTTAGTGAGGTCAAAATTGCGCTAGTTTTGCATGTAAAATTTGCAACCAATCAGAAAGGAGTATTGGTTTGAAAATGGTGATTTTCAGCTAAACACGGGTGAGTTTAAATCGTCGCAAATCGCAAAAGATTAACAGCGATTAGGCAGCTTGATTCATTAACCCCCCTGGTCTTTCACTTTCTTCTATCAAGCAGTATCTATATTCCAAACCTCCATTTAAGAGTGTTGTCAAGATCCTGTGTGAGATAAAGCGTTTTGATTACAGCTACAGTATCATGTCTATGGACTGTCAGTAATCTTTGATTCAAGTGGCATTATTGACTCTAACATCTCCCCTATATGTGCACTATAGGAGAACTGCTTCTCTGGAAGATCGAATTGGGTTGCATTATTTTACGAATTAGTGAGCCTACATTTCTAAATTCATAACTAATGCAAAGTAATGCGTTTTATTTAATATTATATTTATTGTTCTTTGTTTTTGTAATAAATTATGTTTTAATAAATTTGTTTATGGTGGTATCTATGTTAGAGAAAGGGTTCTTGCGCTTCTTTTGCTTTCCTCCCCTTTTAAACTTGATAATAGGTTTAATCTATTTATTTTAGTTAATATAAAATATAATGTTGTGAAGAAGGTAATCAATGTTTCCAACATTTTAATTACATCGAGTTTGGTTTCATTCTGTTCGCAATCGAGAATTTTTCCGGTAGCATTTATGAAGCGTTCGCACATTGCGAACTAGTTATAACTAATATTACTTTTCATACAACTAGCAACTCCAGAGATGTCATAAAAGAAGCAGTTTATACAGGTCCAAGGGTGAGTGCCTGAGGAAGGACAGCTGGCCACACATGGAAAGATGACCCCCACCCTAAGGAACAATGACCAGAAGAATCCACCAATGGGGCGTCAAGGTCTTTGGGGGGGGGCATAACCCACCCACCTATGAACGTGGGCCTTAATATTGTAACTGTGTATTGTTGTGATGTCACTTCTGTTTATAACTGTAAAGTATATAAATTGTTCTGGCTTTGGAAACCAGAGCGTTCTGATAGAAGCTTGTTGTTGGTGCCAACCGATCAGGCGTATGCTTGCGATACTTTGCCCTGCAATCTATTTTGCTCATAAAACTCTTGTGCTTTGTAACCACAGCGATCGCAGCGGAAAATATTTCATATGATACATATAGACATATCAGGAAGAACAAATAAGATGCACACTCCAGGCAGACAAAATTAAATAGTATTGCAGGGAATGTCAGACTCAGCCAGGTTAAATAGTGTCCTTGACCAGCATGTAGGATGACCAGCTATAGAGTTACTGAAAAATGACATGCTGGAAGTGGTCTCAAAATGAACAACATAGCAATTAGTTTGGTAAAAGGGAAAGAAAAGATAGAATCATTACAGCTTGACATTCTGCAGTCCTGATCAAAAGTAATCAGTCAGGTGCAACAGCAGCAACACCCACCACCCCGAAGCAAGTAGCTCCAAGTTCCACTGAGGGAGACTTGTTGTGGCAATGAATATTCTCCTACAGCTGGGTGCCTCACTGTGGTGTGTGTATATGACACTTACAGTTGGTCAGTGTCTGGTGGACATGTAGAATCACTAGGAGGGGTCAGTAATGATGGGTTATTGACAGTAAGAGGAACACAAAGCACAAATCTATAAACTCTCCAACAGGGGTCACAGTAATATAACCCAATCCTGTCACAGTTGTGATTTGTTAAAATTCCCTGTGTCTCAGCATGGTAGCTTGTGACAAGTCTTAGAATATCTGATTTGTAAGGTTCAGGATATTGTTTTATGGTTCCGGCTTTGACAATTTACACTTTGACATGAAAGAAATTTATGAGAGCAATGACATATCACGAATAGATAGAGCAATAAACTTAGTTTTAGGAAGTCTGTGTGCACTGTTTATTGTCAGGTCAGGGGTCTTCAGATCAGGGTTCAAAGCTTTGAAAGAATCTTGCAAGTTTCTAGTAGGCTGCTTTGTATTAATCTGTTCTGCGAATCCACAAATTATTGCTTTGTGAACCATCCTGTATGTCAGTTTTATTGTGAAGATGTTGTATTTCATCTTCCATGTTATTGCTTATATCCACTAAGATAAGGTATTGCTGATACTAATTTCTACTTTTTTGTTATGTATATGAGATGTTCTGTTTTAGTAAGAATATTTATAAATTATATCTGTAAAATGCCCCATAGCAAAAGAAAAGAATTAAGCATAGTTAGAAGATTGTTATCTGAGCTGTGTGGAGGCATGGGGTTCTACAAACTATAAAATGCCACTACTAGGTTTATTTTTGCTCATCTCCAGTCATTCCTATATTTGTCTTTGTCTGCTTTGACTGGCTTATGCTATAGTAGCATATGTACTTTTTAAGTTTGTTGGGGGCATTTACTCATACTTGCCTACTCTCCCAGAATTTCCAGGAGGCTCCTGAATATTGGGGAGTACTCTCGGACTCCCGGAAGAGTAGGCAAACATCCCGGATCCTGAAAAATTCCCCTGATATTCACGGCATTGAATATCAGGGGATGGGTTTAATCGCGTCATTAAACTCAGCCCCCCGCGATTCAATGCTGTGAATGTTGGCATTCTGTAGTGGGGGCAGAGCCCCCTCCTACCCCTGTCACATGACCTGTCCTCCCAAGACAGAGTCAGAAAGTCGGCATATATGCGTTTACTACACTTGCCGGTACCACCAACCAATTTTTAATGTAATCTCAAGAGCCATTAAAGAAATCAAACTCTTAGATAACGAATATCCATTAACAGCCATAATTTTGAAATGACACGATAGTTAAAAGGTAATGTCTAATCTTTTAGCAAGATTTAAATCTTAAAAGATAGAAGAAAAAAACAGACAAAACATAAACAAATAATTACATTTCCAATTAACAGATAAAGGTTTTTGCTTTATTTTATAAACAAGATGAACAAGTACTTGGTCCCCATCTCCTCAAAAACCCATCCAGGTGCTAAAGTTTACCTGTTCCTTGTGCCTTGTCCTGTCAGAGTGACATTTTTCTTCATTCTGCAAGCCAGTGATCATTGATGATCTCAGGTGGAATCTTGAAGATCTAAATTGTACTTTCTCAGTCCATGAAGTAATAGATTGTTTAGAAACAGTTGTTGGAGAAGCTGTGGGCTAAAGATAATCATTCCTGGCATTTTTACAAAGTCGCTGCTCAATTTTACTGGCCAAGTGTATACACAAAGACATGCATAGTGTTCTATAGCACCCAAATATCTTCTAATAACTGAAAAACATTAATGAAAAGTACAGCTGGAATTTAAGGGTTTACTCTAAATAACCAGGTCTGAGTATAAGCACGAAGCTGTATATTATACTCCCTGTCCGTTGGAATTTGTCAAAGTATAATTCTTATGGATCTTCTGTGTCCAAACACAGAAGAGCCACAAGAATCTAGACTCAAGTATTCACTAGAGAAAAGCAATTACAGGCAGTGTATGGAAGCTAAGTCTAGTCTTACTAAGTCTAGTCTTATGCAGGTGCACCAAGTCAGCATATTCAATGTGTTGCATGTTCATCTACGCATACTGTTATGTCTGGATGTGCAAACATATTGACATATGACATATTTTTTCACCAACAATTAAAGAGCTGTGTGCCATACAACCCTCTCACACTCAAACTTTACTGTAACTTAATGAAATTGTGGTGCAGTTAGACTCAAGTAGTGTGACTGACGTGTATATGGCATGTAACAGATGCTTAAATGTGCTCTGTGTTTAAGAATAACATGAATCATCTATGCATGCCATCATGACTTTTTATTATCAAAGTGTGTTACCGGATTAACAATGGGCCTGATGGAGCTGCAGCTCCAGGCCTCCCCACAGAAATAGGCCCAGACCAGCCAGCAGGAAAAGAAAATATTGTTTTTTTTGTGAGGGCACCTGGCGCAGGGAGGGGGTTCAGGGTGATGTGCGGGGTGGTGATATGGACTGCTGGTGGCTTCCCTGGTTGCCAGTGGGCGGTCCCGTCATTGGAGAGCAACAGACAGTCATTCGCGAGGCTGCCTGTTGCTGAGTGGGGTGGGGGCTGTGTCTACAGAGGCTGTGTGTGACTTATGCTCTATGACTAGTGCTGTACCAATTTTCACTCAGTCCCAGAGGTCAGCGCCGCTCAAAACAACAGGTAGGAACAATTTATTTTTATGAGATATATTACAACAGGGGAAATGTGACAACAGGGGATATGTGACAACAGGGGATATATGAAAACAGTCCCAACAAGGGATCTGTAAAAATATAATATGCATGTGTGAATGGCTCATAAGGATTCATTCCTTTTCTTGCAACAAAATTACCAACTTTTCAATGGAGATTATACCCTGTTGCCACGGACAGGTAACTGTTTGACTATTTGTATTTTGAAGTCTTAGGTGTATGAACACTTGAAGAAAGAATAGTTATATATAACAAGTTTTATACATTCCCATTTGGCCATTTGAGGTGTTAGAAGGTAGGAAAATGACCAACAGCTGATAATCACGTGTGTGGCAATCACAAGGGTTCTGTGTTGTCTTCTGTTGCTGTAGCACATCCACTTCAAGGTTGGATGTGCTGTGCATTCAGAGATGCTCTTCTGCATACCACCCATGGTAAATTGAGTTACTGTCGCATTTCTGTCAGATTGAACCAGGCTGGTCATTCTCTTCTGATGTCTCTCATTAACAAGGAGTTTCCACCCACAGAACTGACGCTCTGGTTTTGGGCATTGTTCTCTGTAAACTCTAGAGACTACTTTATGTAAAATCCCAAGAGTTTCTGAGGTACTGAAAAAACCCGTATGACACCAACATTCTACAGTAAAAGTCACTTAGATCACACTCAATTCTTTTCCATTCTGGTGCTTGCTCTGAACTACAATTGCAATTTTTGACCATGTCTGCTAGGGGAGGGCTGACAAATTTAGCTAGGGGGGAGAGGGGGTGGGGGGCAAGACTTGACTCAGCAGCCTATTAGGAACATTTTAAAGGAAAAATAATGCAGGTAGCCCAGTGACCCAGTCCAAGGTAGCCTACTATGGAACCAGCCCAAGGAGCAGATGCCCTCCTGCCCCCCAGCCCCTGATGTCTGCATGTTTTAATGCATTGAGTTTCTGCCGCATGATTGGCTGATTCGATATTTTCATTAACCAACAGGTGTTCAAGTATACCTAACAAAGTGGACAGTGAAAGTTTATATATCAGAATCAATATAGATACACACAATATACAGTGTATTTGTATATATTTATAGATTCAATTTTTAATATTTTTATTTTCTTCAGTTTTCAGCACCCTATACTTTGTTAAAAACCTGAAAATTAGCATTTTTATTGTGTTTCTGTTAAAGCACTTTAT